>NW_027176705.1:6430533-6668033 GCF_023349555.1 Cebidichthys violaceus
TGACACAGCCGGACAGGTCAGTGATCAACACAAACACACACAGCATATACACTCAGAAGGGGAGAGAGAGCCGCAGCATTTCCTGTTGTTGTTTTATTTGTGTTTGAAACAATGCCTCTAACCAGAGGAAGTGATGGAGAGGGATTTATCCTCTTTCTTTCTTTCTTTCTTTATGGTCTGAGTAGTTTACTGAAACACAGATTCAGTTTTTTAGCTACACAGGAATAGGAAAGAGAAAGACAAGCTTTAGTTGCAAACTAAAAAAAAGTTTATTTCAACCTGACACATTATTTGGTCATGGCAAGTGCAAACATGTTGGTACAAATGCATTTATAGTTTTCATATAATATAAATATAATTAAGTTTTGCTCCACATTTATTTTTGTATGATGTGTGCATGAAGATAATTGACTAAAGACTAGTCGTAAACTAAACACGTTTTACACTGGATATCTTGGTTAAATGTGGTGTTAGTTTTGCTGGTCTCAGTCTCTTTCCAGGAAATTGTCTGGTTGGTCTTTCCTATGAAAAATAATCTGGCACACAGGAAGTGATGCATTTTACATCCCTGTTTATAACAGAAGCAGCTGTTATCTGAAATAAATACAGGACAACTGTCTTCTCAGAATGAGCTTCAACTGGTTGGACATAGAGCTAATGTTTACCTTGAAACAAGTGCTAGTTATCTGATACAGCAAATACAATAATTAGAAAATAATTTAGTTAAAGAATCCGCACTCCTTATACAAACACTCAAAATCAGTTTTTCTGTATCAGTGTGTTTTCATATATGATGGCAGAATAAATGGGAGGATCACAAGCAGAGGAAGGAAAAAGTCAGAGATGAAGAAGGGAGAAGAAACTAGACTTATCTCATAGTTTATAATCTGTAATTAAAACAGATAACAGTAACACCAGTAATTGTGTCAGGAGGATTGGCAGGATGTTGTAGATTGCTGTTTATGCTGCACCAGTAAAACTTTATTGTCCAAATACTTTTAAAATCACTATTGTGCTGATTTAAAAAATCCCTTCATCCTCAACACCTCTCTCTCTCTCTCTCTCTCTCTCTCTCTCTCTTGATCTTCCCAGGATGAGTTCGACAAGCTGCGGCCTCTGTGCTACACCAGTGCTGATGTGTTCCTGCTGTGCTTCAGCGTTGTCAGTCCCGCCTCCTTCCAGAACGTTCCTGAGAAGTGGGTTCCAGAGATCCGGAGACACGCACCCTTCGCTCCGCTCGTCCTCGTTGGGACGCAGTGTGACCTCCGAGAAGATGTCAAGGTGGAGTACAATCTGCTTTACGCCAAAAATAAATAACCCCTTAATTCTGTCAAATGTGAAACAAATACCCACTAGCATTAAATAGAGGCTACACATCTTTATGATCAAAATTACAATTTAACCAATGAATTACACTACTTAAACAGGCCTTTTACTGTTATCAATAACAGCTGCGCTTTTCCTTTTTAATAATAGAATTAGCAGCAAATCTGACATATAAAAAACCCTTGTGGGATTCTTACTAAAAGAATCTTCCCTGTGTCCTTGACTAATAAATCTGTAGATACAATATCTACAAAGGTATATTAACATTTTCTCTTTAGGTCCTCATTGACCTGGCTAAGTACCGGGAGCGACCTGTGGACCCAGCAGATGCCCGGGACTGTGCAATGGAGATTGGAGCTGTGTCCTACATGGAGTGCTCTTCCCTGACCCAAAAGAATTTGAAAGAAGTGTTTGACACGGCCATACTGGCCAGCCTGCAGAACTACAGCTCCCATAAGCACCCGAGAGGGAAACAGAAACGTAGAAAAAAGCAAAGGCAGACGCCGGACAAGATGAAGAGTTTGTCCAAGTCATGGTGGAAAAGGTACTGCTGTGTGGCCTAGAGCAGTTTGGGTGTAAGACTCTGATCCTCTTTTGACTTCAGCTGGGTTTGGGTTCTGCCTGGACTAGCTTTCAGTTGACTGGACCGTTGCTGGGAACCAAAGTAAGACTGTCACAGATCTAAATTTTTGACTTTTTGTGTTTTAATCTTATCATGGAAGAGATTTACAACTAAGCCCAGCCTGGTTCTAACAAAACCTGCTCTGAAAAAACAGCAGTCCTGACAGACCTTTTTTCTAACCTGGTTTCTATTTTAGCCTGCATTCAGTATGATCCCTCTGAAGGAGAAGGTGCTCCTGCCTCTCCTGGAATTAAACTGGTATGTACTGGGACTCGCAGGTCCCTCTTCATGTCATGGGGGAAGTGACAATGTTGCTTATGATTAGACCGCTTTAGATTTGACCAAGAAATAGTCTCGTCTGTGGTTAACACATATAATGGAATAGTGTTTAGTCTAGTGTTCTCGTAATAACCTTCCCGACCTGATATGGATTTATGTATGCTTGTCATGTAGAATGAAACGGAGCTTGACTCACTGAAACTGCATCTAAACTTCCTTTGTCTAATGTGTTTTCAACACTCATGATTAGAAAGAATTGCTGACTGAAATGTGTCCTTATTTACATTATTTACTTGAAAAGAAGAAGTAGTTTTGTATTTTCTGACATGATCAACAGGCATGATTGAAGTCAGAAATCCGTCAACAAATCCAGCCCGTGGTTGATTTTTAGAACTTCTTGTGATAGCTGGGATCATTGTTGCTCTAACGAAAGACTTTATTAAGCAGCTAACCATTGGTCACATGCTCAGTTCACCACGGCGCAGCCTATAAAGCTAATCTGAAACCTGGGTCATGGTTTACCTTTTATTTTAGTCTCGATCTGAACTTGTCATGGAATTATGTCTGGCTTGATTTTTAGTGCGGTTTTCTTCACGTCCTGCCACTGTTGAATACCAAACATCACCAAACGTATTCACTGTCTGCTGAATGCAGCCAGACAGTGAATACGTTTGGTGAGGCTGAGGTGTGCGGCTCATATTGTATCTTATATCTTGAAAAGAACTAATGCGGATGTCTTTTTCCCTGTGAGGGTAAAACGTGGTCATTCATCATCTTCACCTATCCTACATTAGTAATGAAGGACTCTACAGTCTGCGCCTTATCAATGTTGTTTGGTTAAACAATATATGTGTACTGTGGTGGTGGTGGACTGTAGACTGGCTAGCACTGCCAACCAGTAACCAATAAGTTGCAAGGCAGACTAATAGACACTTAAACAGCCTGACTGTAAGTGTGAGCACTTAATAGAATTAGATCAACCAAGTGCTCTTTGCATGGGTTTAAAGTTCCAAAATTAAGTCTGCTGTTTGTAGCCAGAAAATAACTCAGAAAAAATATCTGGGTTTTTATTTCTCAGCTTATTAATGCAATTGTGTATCTAAGACTGTGAAGTTAGAACTATGTAAATATTCAGTGAAGTCTGTTCTTAGTAATTATGAACTATAGTTAGATTCATCATGTCTGTTGCTCTGTGTTTGTTCCTTTTGCCCAAAATGTGCATATTATTATTATTACAGTTGTAACCATTGATCCATTCTATCATTCTGCATCCATAATGCATTAATACTAGACACCCTTAGTCCGTCCTATATCTTGTATGTTCTGTTAGTTCTGCAGCCTCTTCTCTCTCCAATATATAAAGTTTCATATGTTGTAAAGCAGAAATAAAAAGGAAAACTAAAACACAAAATGTGTGGATGTCCAACAGTCAGCTGCCACGCCTTCCTTTGTACATTGTAGATACTAAAACGAGAACAAAACCTAATAATCTACAACTATTTCTCTACAGTGGCTTCATCTGAATGGCTCTTTGTATTAGAGCCACTGCAGCAGAAAGGAAAAGGGTGCAACCAGGTTGCAGTCTGTAATGGATTCAAGGCAGATCTGCCATTATTTAGTGTGCATCATAAGCTTTCATATGGATTAAGCACAGAAAATTATTTTCACTCTAACATTTCTTAACCCTGGGATGATCTAAACTCGGACCTAAGCCCCTGTCTAGAAAGAAATCTAGGGACAAGCTAAACCTTTCACAACAACATTGAATTTGACAACTAACATTCTGCTGATTTTGTTCTAAGTAATTCATACCAGTTATCTTCACCCTGTGTTTCTTTTAGTCAATCCTGGGCAAAGTGTAACGTGAAAATCCTGTAACCATTGCAATATAAGACAAGTGTCTTCAATCTGTTTTCCTTAAGAGCTGACTTTTTTCACTTTCTAGAGTGTGGTTCAAAGTCACTTCTCTACTGGTGCTAAATGGAGCGATCAGTGATGTGCCTTGAAATTCAACAAACAATAAGTCCTTTTAAATTGAGCTGCACTCAGAAGAAAATATGTTCTGTTAAAATTGAACAAATGTTCACAGTTTGGCATTCATGCAGTGTTCTTCAGTCTAGTTATTGCAAAGTGAGATGAGAGATGGTCAGAACATGACCAATCATAGCAGAGGATTTGTACGAGAGACTTGTGTGGAATATTTTCACCCATTTGTTTTCTACTCTTTGTTAAAGATTTCTATTATGCACTACTAAGCGTTCCAAATGTTAATTTTAGGCCTGAGTGTAAAACTAAGACTCCAGATTTGCAGACAATGCTTTTCTGGAGCTGTTCGGTAGTTTTCTGCTGAAGACGTTACAACTGCGACTGAATGGGTTCACTGTGTCTCGATGTTTTACTCATGATAGCAAATGCATTGTTTCTTGCTTTGGGGAAAAAAAGGCATAATAAGTTGCTTGTCTTGCTGTTTGTGTGCAGTCTTGGCTGATGTTGGATTTAAGTAGGGTAAAGGTCACACAGACCCTTATGACAGCTGGTATTTCCTCTGTCAGGTCTGATCTGTTTTACCTACTTACACGTATAATTTATAGAGAGCACATGAGTTTCTCATCACAGTGAGTTTGTTTGCGTACTGCATGTGGTTTGGGCCTGATTTTATACAGAGAAAAATATAAACTTGTTGTGTTATGTAAGTTTATTCCTGTTTAAATACTTTAAAACAACGGAAAGACCGGAGTCAAATTCCTTGTATGCGTACACAGACTCATTCTTTCTAACTGAAGTTAGCCAAAGCTACAGGTCATACCAGACCAAGTAAGGCTGAAGCAGTGGACAAATTGTGCTTTTCTATTCTTATGAATTAATCTTTTCATTTGTAAGACTAAAGTTATTTCTTCTTTCAAAAATGTTTACGTTTTGCTTTAATGTTCTAACTGCGTGTCAAGACCTCGACCAGGCTGGTTGACCCACAGCAGTGTATGTGTCCAGTATGACAGATGAATGGCTTTGTTATGTTGAACAGATGGGTCTCTGAAAGTGAACTACTGTGTTTAAAGAGAGTCATAGAAGAGACATGAGGGTGACCGTCCACTCTAGGTAGGCTGGGTATTGTGCTACAGAGTCTGTGTTTTGTTGAAGGTTAGACAGAAATGTTAATGCTCTGTTTTTGGGACAGGTGCAAAGTCTGTATGTGGATTAGAAAATATGAGTATTGTAATGGCTGACTTTAGCTATTGTAAATAATTTGGTGTTGGAATTTACAAACCAAATACAAAATGAAACAATGTCTGTATGTGAATGACCTCGGATTACTGGAGGCAAATCCATTTTTTATAGACTTTACTTGACACCTAATTCCCACACATTGAATACACAACAGTGTCCCGTATGAAGTCCAGTGAGTTTAAACCAAAGCAGACAGCCTGGGGAAACAGACAGAATGGTTCATTCTTGAGATTTCATTGTTTTATTGATGTTGATACCCCCTAAAGCACACCTGAGCTTACTCACATGGGTCACCAGCTGAGAGATTCTCACCCCACTCAGCCTGTGTGAAACATCATTTCTTCTTCATGTAAAAACATTGTAACAGAGAGCAGGTTGCTGCAATCTGCTCACACTGAATTCTGTTTAACTGAGGACGTCAGTCAAAGAAAGACGTGTTTGTACAGAAGTTTTATACCCTGAGAAATAAAGAATATTTGGTATAACACATGCTGTGTTTTGTTGATTTTGAGGCTTGGCGCTCAGCGGTGGGACTTGGAATGTGTGTGTGTTTAAATACAACTCCTTGTGAGAGCCCACAGGCTGCATATGAGAATTTTTGTTTTTGTTTTTAGATATAGAGTTTGTGTGTCTCCTCACAAACACGATTTCACAAATTTTACCAGAAAGAGACTTTAAAATAACAGTCAAGATGGTCAATAGCAGATAAATGTACATAAAACAGGCCCTCAACTCCCTTTTTTCAGCGACATTGTGAACTTTGAACTTGTTTTTTTCACGTTGTTGTGGCTGAAGTAATGTTTTGGAATTGTACTGTGCACTTTGTGATAACCAAGTGCAACAACAATGCTGTGCTCAGCTGATGCACATAAGATGAGAGCGATGTTTTGGGGCATGGACACACACACACACACACACACACACACACACACACACACACACACACACACACACACACACACACCACAGACACACAGACGCCCACAGAAAGTCATCCAACTTCAGACTAGATCATTGTAAACAGACTCTTCAAACAGCTTCCAGGCCCTCATGGTTATGCAAGAGCTTTATTTTGAAGGCTGTCATGTGACATTTTGTTAGTGGCATGTCTCTGTTCTTTAAGGCAGTGTGTGTGCGTGTGTGTGTGTGTGTGTGTGTGTGTGTGTGTGTGTGTGTGTGTGTGTGTGTGTGTGTGTGTGTGTGTGTGTGTGTGTATGTGTATGTGTGTGTGGGGGGGTATGCCCTGACTTAACTCTGTCTGGGAAACAAACTGCTTTGCTCTACCTCACAACACAGAGTTAGTACATAATGAGAAGGCCAACTTTGTTCTGGTGAGATTAGCTGCTCTACAACTCAAGTAGTGCCAGGTCCTTATTGATACAAACACTGACCGATACATGACTTATTTTCCAATCATTATCTTCCAAAATCTAATTATCATGATTTGGAAATCTGCTGGGAAAACAACACCAGAAAGACTGTAAATGGGCATTATTATCTTTTATCGTCTTGGTCTCCAGTCAGCAGATTTTCAGGTTTTATTTGATACTTTTTATTTGTAAACCTCACAAGGCCTGTAAAAAATGATTATATAAAAACAGAAGATAATTCAATATTTAGGCATAATTTAATAGTTTCTAAAGCTCTTCTCATGTGTTTTCACCATGTCATTATACCATGTTGTTCAAGTCTTGTTCTTTTTTAGAAACACATCCTGTGTTTGGATGTATATCAGTTGATTTTTGTCCTTTCCAGACTTATAATTGTGGGAAAAACAACTTAACTTCATTATCCAATGATCTATCATGTTGCAGCTTTATTACCCAAACATTTTTACTCAATCAGACAGGTGTTTTATTGTTGTGGTGGTATTCACACATGGAGAAACAAGGCAGGAAAGGCAGGTTTACAGAGGGACATAAACTATTATTGTAACATACAGTATATTTATGTTTAACTTCTTATTGCGAAACGTTACAGTCACATGTGCACACATACACACAAAGCTGCCAGTACGCAAGGCGGTCCGAGGCTCAGTTCCAGTCCATTTTATAATTTCATAGCCTCTCTCTCTGTCTCAGTGTGTGTGTGTGTGTGTGTTACATAACATAAAGAGGGACCAGAGTGACATCAGTGCTGACTCTTAATGAGCAGAGCTGAAATACAATCTCCACTTTCCTAACAAGCTATAAACCCAATCAATGTGAGTGTAGACAGCTGCTCCGTGTTGTGTGTGTGTGTGTGTGTGTGTGTGTGTGTGAGAGAGTGTGTGTTTGTACTCATAAAAGAGACAGTGGTTAAGAGAAAGTGAAGAAAAAAGCGTTAGAGGGGGTGACAGTCGGAAAAGGAGAAGAGAGAAAATGATCTTATAGAAAGTGACTCAGTGACAGAAAGAGACACAAAACTTCACAGATGATTACAACCTCAGAAACTCCTGCTGCTACATTAATCAGTCTGGGAAGCAGATTTTTGGGTCTGGAGTTTTTTAGACCCAACAGTTTGATCCTCAGATGTTTAACCTTTAACATCTGTGAAAAGTGAAATAGTTCTTTAGATTGACTAACATTCAAACCCTTTCTGTTTATTAATCACTACGTCTAACTTAAACATTTAGTGCAGCCACTACACACAGTGCGGCCTTTTGGGACATTTTGTTTCTTGTGTGAAACCATACCTGCACTTTGACAAGTTTAAGTTGTGACACATTGGATTTTTGACTAAATTTCAGTTTTAGGGTCTTGGTATTGTGCATGGTGGTTCCCTGTCACACTTGAGTAGAACAGAGCCAGTGTTGTTTTTAGCAACACCAAAGCAGTCTAAATGTCTGATTTAAAGAAAGGATTATTATATATTTAGGATTCTCTGTTGCCCGAACAAGTGAACGATAAAAGAAGTGACCCAAAATAGAGACTATTTGCTTCATGCACCAGGAAAAGACTCAACAAGACATCAAGTCAATTGCTTGGCTTTGCCACTGCTCTGTTCATTCTTAGTCTTAATTCTAAATGGGGAGGTGAGTCCTGAAATTGTGACAGAGTTAACAGATTTCATTTCCCACAATGTGGTTAATATAAGTTCACCAACAAAGCTCCCTAAACAGATTCAAACAGACTGACACACACTGTAATCTTTACTGAATGTGCTTTATCTCTGTCTCAAATTGTACTGCCGCACAAACACACTCACTTTTTTTTTTCTGTATTTTTCTGTGAAACACACTCTCTCTTTATCTCACTAGGTCTCTCTCTCTCTCTCTCTCTCTCTCTCTCTCTCTCTCTCTCTCTCTCTCTCTCTCTCTCTTTCTCTCTCTCTCTCTCTCTGTCCTTCATCTTGCTCATCACACCACCTCTCCCTCTTCATCTCTACAGGTTGTCTATTTGAATAACCTGGTGACGACATATATACGTGTGTGTTTGCGTGTGTGTTCAAAGTTCACAGAGTGTGTCATGTGGCATTTACACAGTTGAGAAACAGTGTGACACACACACAGCTCCCCCCCACTCTCCCCCTCTCCACATACATCTTTCCTGTGGACCGCTAACAACAGCTGACCAGTGCGTTTTCATCAGCACATTACTGCAGATAACACCGCGTACATTTTTCACATCCCGATCACATCTCTGTACTAATGAATACACATAACATGTCAAATGTCTCTATGGAACATGTGCTAAGCAGAGTAAGGTACAGTATTTATTTACAACATTTCTCAGATAATATGATCACCTCCCAGCTGCTATATTAGTTTTTTTTAGAATAACTGAAATAACGCCACACAGAAACTATGCCAAAACATTCTTACTGCCCGAATCAGTTGAAGGCCTCTACTATTTCTTTTCAAGAATACTGGTGATCACAACTTAACAGAAAATGTATATTTCTGAAACTATCTTAAAAAAGGGATATTTACAAAAGTACGTGATAATATACAGTTTAACACGGTTTTGTTTAAATTAGTTGTTAAGCTTGCAAACCCACACAGGTGTTTTCACTTATTCTGGCTGATTAGACCTCTGCACAGGTGGACAGAGCTATGATGGGAATAATGAGCAGTCACTGGATTTACCAATAATCTATATAAAGCAAGGAATCTCTGCCTGTCTGTCTGTCCGTATGTGTGTATGTCCTTTGCATATCTCGACAACCGTTTACTTCACACTCAAATGCATTTGGAAACCAGACACTTGTCCAGCGGGGGCGGAGCTTCAGGGCTCTGAATGCTCGAGCATGTCGTTGGACCATCACTACATGGATACTGGGTAACGACACAACCGAACTTTTCCTCACTTCCCTGGAGTCAACGAGGACGAGCGGGCATCCTACATGAACAGCACCACTCTGCCTCTGCATCTCAAACTGTGTACGTTTTGGCCTTACTAAGCTACACTTTACACTAATAACGTGTAAAGTGTGCACACTGCGGTTAAGTTACCACTAATAACACAGTCCAAACTCACCACATATTTGCGGAGGAATAACGGCCACTGTGGGGTTCCTCCCCAGGGTTAGCACTTTTATCTCTGTCAGCATTGTTGCTGTTGTTTGCGCTGTTCATGCTGTTGGCACCGTTAGCTGCTAGTCGCCATGTTGAGCTGTGTGAGGAGGTACCCCCGGCCGACACTGACTGAATCATATGCTCCGAATATTGTGTATGGCTTAGTTAATAGTAAAAAAATATATATTAATCATAAATCTATTGATACCACAATACAGCTTTGTAAAAGTCCTGAATTATTATTATTATTTTGTATTTCAAGTGAAGAGTGAAAGAGAGACATTATCAGAGCAGTGTCTGTTCAAGGTGGTCTTTTTAATTCTAATACGATGCTGGATAAGGCAAGGCAAGGCAAGTTTATTTGTATAGCACATTTTAACAACAAGGTAATTCAAAGTGCTTCACATAAAACCATTAAAAGCATCAAAACATAAGGCAAAAGAAAAGGAGATTTAAAAAACAATTAAGAACATTCATTGTAACATTAAACACAGGAACAGTCATTAAAACACTAAAAAGCAGTGTAAGAAAATAAAATACTGTAGTAAAATGCAGAAATGCAGAAAATTGATTAATATCCTTGAATCTGGTTCAATTAAAGGCAGCAGTAAATAGAAAGGTCTTCAATCTTGATTTAAAGGAGCTGAGGGTCTCAGCAGACCTGCAGCTTTCTGGGACTTTGTTCCAGATATGTGGAGAAGAAGAACTGAACGCTGCTTCTCCATGTTTAGTTCTGACTCTGGGAACAGAAAGTAGACCGGTCCCAGACGACCTAAGGGGTCGGGATGGTTCATAAGGTAGCAGCAGATCAGAGATGTATTTTGGCCCTAAACCATTCAGTGCTTTATAAACCAACAGCAGGATTTTAAAGTAAATTCTTTGTTGGACAGGAAGCCAGTGCAAAGACCTCAAAACTGGAGTGATGTGATCTACTTTCTTGGTCTTAGTGAGGACTCGAGCTGCAGCGTTCTGAATCAGCTGCAGCTTGCTGATTTACTTTTTCTAGAGACCTGTAAACACATCGTTACAGTAGTCGAGTCTACTGAAGATGGATAGATGATAGAAGGATAATGAATAATAATGCATCATATTTGAATTGTTATATTTTGTGAGTCAAATCTGAATCTGTAACATTTGTCTGTCAGGTAAATGTAAATCTTCCAATGTTTTTTTCTATGAAGTAGCAGTACACATTATGAGTAATGTGAGACAAAGTGAATTTGAATCCATGTAGACTAGTTTTAGTCAACTGCCATGAGCAGATGACTGGTTCATGTGATGAGCTGAGTAATTGGCAGGACTGGAATAAGGAGGGGAGGCTAGCATAGAGACTAATCAGATAGAAACCAGAAGCATAAGAGGAAAGAGGAGGATGGAGAAGCTGCTGCCATAACGTTCATCAAATTTAATCCAACAACACATTTCTCAAGATTTTCATCGTCCTAATATCTTAAAATGTATCATTTCCAGTTCCTTGTCTGTTACAATGTCTGTTGCAATAGTTACATGTTTGTAAGTTTCATCACATGCATATTGTTTTAAATACTCCTGATGAGGTGAAACACTTCATGATGTTAATGTGAAAATGATTTGGATGGCAGGGACCTCATGATCTATCCCTGAGACACACACACACACACACACACACACACACACACACACACACACACACACACACACACACACACACACACACACAAGCACACTTGTGGGAAACAGGGATTAGTAACTGATACTGAGAGGTGGGAGAAAGCAGCCTCCCTCTGTGGCCTCTTAAACCAGATGTAACCAGCTGGCACACACACACACACACACACACACACATAGTCACACACACAAAGTTCCCAGTGACCAGGCTTGTGGCCAGAACTTTTGTCCTTTTCTCAACTGTGTGAGCTGACACACATAATGGGGAGAGAGAGAGAGAGAGAGAGAGAGAGAGAGAGAGAGAGAGAGAGAGAGAGAGAGAGAGAGAGGCCCACTTTCAGCTGTGCAGAGTTCAAAGACGGTGCTTCAATGAATCTCTGTGTCAGAGGACAACAGCTCCGTGAAGGTCTTTTACAGTTAGACTGTCTGATGGTTGAATGAAACATTTGAATCATTATCTTCATATAACAATAGCAGACGAGTGACTTATCAGAAGTCAAATCCCCAGATGCAGAGAAATGGATGGGATGACCTGTATGAGTGTGTTTGTGTGTTGTAAGACAGAAAGATGAGTGAATGTGTGAAGTGTTACTTGTTTGTTTAAGACCAAGCAGACAGTGGGGGAGCGAGAGGGTGTGTGATGTGATGTTGAAGTAGTAACTTCAGGGAGTCAGGTTCATCAGATAAGCTCTATATGAGTTATGGGAGGCTGGTTCTGGGAGCAGAGGGAGGATGGCTCTCCACAGTTTTTATGTTTCCGTGGAAAAAACGCAGTCTTGATTACAGTAGAAATAACACCTGTTATTTGTTGAACATTTTCTCTTCAAATGTAACAAGCCTTTTCTGTATTTACTCCAAATTGGGCAGTCTTTATACCAATACTGAGTTAGAAAGTGATATAAGAGCCTTAGTTTGTAGTTTTGCACTACTTTATGAAATGAAGCTGTTGCGTAAGTTCAGTCAGAACTGTACTCTTGTATGCTGAGGCTTGTAGTTTATTTCTTGTACATCTGCCATTCACTCCTCATGCATGCGCACTCATAATTTCACTGCGGTCATTGTTCGAGGCTGTCAATCATGATATCAGCTGTTTAGATCAGCTGGTCTCCTCTAGCCAATAGCAATTTAATTGTCTCCATCTCCCCATCTCTACCCAGTCTTTGTAGATTCATCAGCTTCATCAACTCATAATTTTTTCAGCCACGACCACCACCACCAGTGTCTGAACTCCACGGGGGGATTTATCTGGCTGCTGCTCTGCTCACATCTGTAAAAAATGTATAGCATTTTTTCAACAAGGCACCATAAATAGTCACAACACATTGGCTTTGTGTCACCGCAGCTCTGACACCTACATACATGAGGATGAACAGCACCCGGTAGGGAAGCACCGATACCAATACTGTGCTCATGTACTCATATTCGCAAAACTACTCTGATACAACTGCACCCGATACCACTACGGCAACATGGGGTTAACCTCTCATCAGTTAGCCTTTTAAGACTCCCAACTACAAAGATACACCGATTCACAAACACATTAAAATCCATCAAAACAGACAGCCTCCAGTTCACCAGTGTGGGAGAGTTAACCAATAACTCTAGAGATCCTTTGGTGTTTCCTGTAAGGCTGCCAGCATGTTGACATTTGATGTTTTGAATTAAAACATCTTGACTGTGAATTTCAATAAAGTTGTAACCACTTCCCCTGACTATTTAGTGCCACCATCAGGTCCATATTTTGATTTGGCCAAAACTTTTAGAACTAATACCTGAAAGACTAATAGTTTCTTTCTTTTTTTGGCTTAAACCATTTTTAGAATCACAAACATATGAGTGGTTGCTGTATAATAAAAGTTATTTTAGGAAAATGTACAGCCCCTTTCTTCATGCTCTTCATGTAATAGATCACTGATCCTGCATGTCAATACCACAACTGCTTTGTCCTATTTTTACTCATTAATTGTTAAGCTTTGTAGAGATGATAAAAAGATAATTGAAAAAAAGTGTAAAAGTTCGCTTTTCTTGGTTAAACAATTATCAACGGTGGGTTCAGTCATGAGATATTAGACGTCTGTGATCCGGAGCTGTGCGACATATAGACCACAGAGCTTTTGTTGCTCTTACTGGAAGTGTGGTTTCAACCCAATCACAAGATGATTCAGCTGTGGAGAAGCTTTATTCAATCACAAGATGTGCAAAAATATCTATTTTTTTATTTTCTTCTTCTTAGTAACCACAGTAAGTGTTGTATTCTTGTTTCAGTGGACAAAGCTCTCGATTAACTAATGACCCTTGATTGTAAGATAAGATAAGCTATACTTCATTGTCCCCAACAGGTCATTTTGCTTGGCCAACAGTGCTGCACACGGCAGGTAGCAGAAAGAACGATCTCTCTCTGCCTTAATGCGTGTGACAGCTGAACAGCTCCTTCATTGACAG
This sequence comes from Cebidichthys violaceus, assembly GCF_023349555.1. Classification (NCBI taxonomy): domain Eukaryota; kingdom Metazoa; phylum Chordata; class Actinopteri; order Perciformes; family Stichaeidae; genus Cebidichthys; species Cebidichthys violaceus. The sequence goes on from NW_027176705.1 coordinate 6,444,570, forward strand.
CAAGCCCACATGTAGGTAACGGAGCATTTTCAGCAGCATTGTCTCTGAACACGCTATAATGATACTTCACAGTCAAGACGTACTCTCAGTAATGACACTAAATTTCCTCATTGTAGAAGCTCACACAGTGACTCTGACCACTTACGTCATGTTATACTTATAGCTTTAACCAGCAGACTTGCATGCACACCAATGGGCTGTACTAAATACACTAATGTGTACAATGTGGTACTGTTTAGGTGCATTAGCAGCATTATCTCACATTATTTCCCCTAAAGTTATGTTATCTTCAAGTGATCATTACAGGTTTAACTACCACTGATGTTATTAGGAGAAATTAAGAGAAACGTTTTTTTCACTAGGACCCCATCATCTGCTCCATGGCCCACTAGATATATGAGATAAAGGAACATGGAGGAGCTGTGACATGATCATGTATCAAAATTATAAGATAATCAGAGGGAATTTAAATACCATATGAGCCATACAAAGCACTAAATCTTGCCTTTAAGGGATACTTCATGCACAATGTATTTTTTCAGTATGAAACACTGTGAAAACCTTAATTGTGGCTGTTGAAAGCAGCATTTCTGGCTGCTAATCATTTCTGATTATGATTTGTATTTAGGTTAGGCTGCTATTAGTGTGAAATAAAGTCCTGTTTACTTTGTGCACACCTACAGCTTTTGTAGGTAAAGAATCATATAGTGTTAAAATAAGAACAGAATAAAAAAGACAGAGAAGAGAGAAATAAAAACCTTTTTTTGTGGGAAAAGGGCAAATATGCTGAATAAACACAGAAATGTTGTCGGGGGAGTTAGAAAGGAGGCGAATATGTTTGTGAGAAAGAATGAGAGTGTGAAGAAATGTTTGGTGATGTAAGAGCAGCAGTATGTCCGCTGATCAGACAGCTGCTTGTTTTCACTTCTCTCTTATCTCTGACCCTGTGTGTGTGTGTGTGTGTGTGTGTGTGTGTGTGTGTGTGTGTGTGTGTGTGTTTGCCTACTGTACATACTGATGTCCTGATATGTGTGAATCTGTTGCTGCAGGTGTGTTTGTGAATGATCAGCTGTGTGTGTGAGTTTCAGGTCTTGGTATGTGCTGCTCTGATGAGTCCTGATGCTGTTCACTTACTGTTTGTATTTTATGGATTTTTACATAATTAAACTCATTTCAAGGATATTTTTTAGCAATTGATGTTGTTGTTGTAATTATCTCCGCTAGGCATATGCTTAGTCATGTGTGTAACTGTGTGAGTCTGTGTGTCTGTTACATAGTGAGTGTGCGCATCTGTGTCTGTCCACGGCTTATCTCGCATTCTGCTGCATAGTATTTTGGGTGCCCAGTTATAGCCGCATGCTCAAAAATTGCTGCTTGTTTTGAGTTTGGCAGTGAGCAGTTGGTCGTTGCAGACACACCTGGTGGAGATCTGCATTCTATTGAGTGCACCCTTCAAGTTGTTTCACATGTTTGTGTTTTGGCCCCTTTATTGATTAGCTGTCGCAGCGTAAAGCTTTTGGATAAAGATGTTTTTTAATGTGGATTCCATGACTGAAACATTTTTTATTTATTTTTTTATTTCATTTATTTATTTATTTTTTGGGGGGGGGGGCTTGCTACTCCATATCCCTGTGGACAACCACTTGATTACTAGCTTTAGATGAAATAGTGCATCTTATAGCTTACAATCCTAAAGAACAGTCATATTGACACTACACTACTTAACCAACATCTCTTACTGCCCCACCATTCAAAGCAGTCAAGGACCAGGCCTGGAGGGATAAGGAAGTAAAAGAAAAGATGGAAAAAGAGAGGAAGTGGAGTGAAGAGGTGACAGGAAGTGACAGTGGCTGGAGAAATGGGAGGAGGGGTACAAGAGACGTGAATGGGAAGAAAGGGGGGGAAAAAAGGATGTGGGGAGTTTTCCTGTTTTTCCATCCAACATGCTGAGCTTGATGATGATGAATTACACACACACACACACACACACACACACACACACACACACACACACACACACACACACACATACACATAGAGGATGTGTCTGGAACTGACATGGTGGTACATCCTGCCAATAATAGAACAGCTGACTGTGACATCTTCCCATATCAACTGTGTGTGTGTGTGTGTGTGTGTGTGTCCATGTGCCAGCAGTATGGGGTCGTACTGATTCCAGGAGCGTCTTGTGATATGCGTGCATATTTGTGAGGACCAATTTGAATTTTAGACCTTTGATTTGGTTGAACGGTGAGGTTAATGGTTGAATTTTAAAATGTACTGTAGTTGTCAAAGTTAAATCTGAATTAACAGTTTTTGGCCACTTGGGGGCAGCACAAAATAAACATGATACCACTATTAATGTCTTTTACACTTCCAGCTGACATAGAGCAACATTAGCATCTATTTTGAGTCATGTTTGTGTCCAGAAGATACATTTAAGTCCAACATTCACTCTCTTTTACCTCTCTTTTACCTACAAACTCCTGAGGAAAATATCTGGCTCTTCAGCTGCTAAATACTCCGCTATGTTCACCAGCTAGTTGTCTACAACAGTGTGAGAGTGAACCAAACTATTAAAGTTGTGGGCTAAAACGCTCTGTAGATCTGACAGGAACTTTAGTGTAAAGTGGTAATTTTCTGTAGGTTCATCACTACAAGCCTATCGCAATAAGGATAGTCAATTAAAAAGCCTTTGTTTGTGTAAAAATATTAATTAGTGCAGCTTCAAGGTAGAGTTTAGCTTAGGGAATGCATTGTATCAATGAGTGTCCTCATAAGTATAGAAGTTAAGTGTATCTGGTTCTGTTTAAAGTGGATTTTGGGGTAAAAAAACATAAAAACAAAACATAACTGAATATCATAATGGAGAAGACAAAAACAAAGAATAATTCCTCTTTTACAACATCCATTTTAAGGAAAATGCTAATTGTTACAGCAACAAAACCTCATATAAGATCATACTATTTCAATTTATTTTAATAATTCACTGCAAATTTTTCAAAAATTAAAACAGTAACAGGAATGGAGATACAAGGTGTGTGACTCTGAAAAATAACATATACTTAACTATTTTTGGTCAAAGCGAGTATTTAAGCTGCACTACAGTGACCACCGGAATGTGTGTGTGTGTGTGTGTGTGTGTGTGTGTGTGTGTGTGTGTGTGTGTGTGTGTGTGTTGAGACAACTCTGTGCAACGTGAGTGCAACAAGGCCAATGCATTTTAAGAGCAGGAGATCGAAAAAGATCTTGATGAATACTTACAGTGTCTAACTACAACCTGCTATTGTGGTCTGACTTTCTATATAAGACCTGTTGGCTCAACTGCACACACACACACACACACACACACACACACACACACACACACACACACACACACACACACACACACACACACACACACACACACACACACACTGTTATACATGCACAGTTGCAGGGCAGGTCTCGTTGGACTCCTGTGGCTCTCTTCCACAGCTATCAGTCAAGTTTAAGAGCCTGGAGACAGAAGCAACTCCCCCAACACACACAGCTGGACAAGGCCGCCATTGAGCTCCATAGAAGTAGGCTTTTAGAAACATTTTTGTAGCTACTGCAGTGAAAAGTCAGACTGGAACAGCTACCTACAGTGGCCTTTTGAGAAACAGCCAAACATGTCTTTCAAGAAAACCGTTATAGGTATTATATTATATTTTATATTATATGTAACAGCCGTGGTTCATGTGTTCATTGACTGGGGAAGAGTGAGTCATGCATCTTATTTTTGGTATATAGTAGCCAAGAGCTGAGTAGTTTTAAATCTATTTATTATACATCCGGACAAAATAGTCCCGTTCAGACAGACTATAACCCTAGTGTGTTTTGGCCTGTAATTCTGTCTCTATCAACAAGAGAACGAACAGACTAACAAACTTTGCAAACTTTGCATGCACCACTAAAGCCGTTAATCCACAGACAAGAACAACAAAAACCTCCTTCCTGTTAGAGACAGGGATAAAATGTGTGTATTCTGGTGTGTGTGTGTGTGTGATGACATTTTTAGATTCCAAGGACAGGGTGTGTTTCCTCTCTTGCTTTCTATTGTTCCTGCAGCAACATTGATCCTCAGGGAGCAGAGCAGCCACTAGGACTGTAGAGTAGCAGCCAATGGCAGGGCAGGACAGAGAGGCCCTGAGGCTGAAGGGAGCTAAAGTCTATCCTCTTTTGCTTTCCTGTTTCTATGGAGATTTAAAGTATAACATGCCCACTGCGCCTTCATGAGAAGGACTTTGATCATGTGCCATAGAGGGCAAATAGTCTTTATTTGATTGAAATGGGGTTACAGTTGGGTATGTCCTAGTTGATTGAAGAGTCAGTGACATCAGTGGCTGTGCTCTCTGGTCGGGATGAAACCCTCCAGGCTCTTTGCCCTTAATGGCACAGGACTACCTCTCCCTCTTTAAAGGGATTGTAGAATAGCTAACGTCAGCATTATTGGGCCAAATGTCTTTGCTGCCATCTGCTGGACTTTCTGTGTGCACACTGTCCGACAAAGAATAAAAGTAAGAGTTTGTCCAGCTGTGTTTGGAGCACTATTGGATGACATTTTGAGACACATATTTGTTGTCTTTCAGAATGAATAATAACATCTTTGGTGATGCCTTAACTTTTCATCTAGTGTCATCATCAGGTCAACATTTTAATTTAAGATAAGATAAAGCCTTCATTGATCCCCAGGGGGGAAATGCAGGTGTTGCAGCAACACAAAGACAGAAATAAGTACAGATGAATAGATACAAGTTAAATAACATAACAAGTAAAAGTATATTGGTAAGGATGCCACCTAGGCGCCTCCCTAGGGAGGTGTTCCAGGCACGACCAGCTGGGAGGAGACTCTGAGGGAGGCCCAGGACCAGGTGGAGGGACTATATCTCCAAACTGGCCTGGGAGCGCTTCGGGATCCCCCAGTCAGAGCTGGCTGATGTGGCCCGGGAAAGTGAAGTTTGGGGTCCCCTGCTGGAGCTGTTGCCCCCGTGACCCGATCCCGGATAAGCGGTTGAAGATGAGATGAGATGAGTATATTGAATGAAAATATAAACTATAAAAGACTTTTTTACTTTTATTATACACATACAGTGCCTGCGATCAGTGTTAATGCAGTTTTGTTGTCCAATACTTTATGACCTGCAAAAGTCTTGACATTCCCATCAGCCTCTGCTGCTCTTTGTTTAGATTTTAGCAGCTAAACAAAGATGGTGAGCACTGTTAACTTTATACTTGCTAAACAGCTGATGTTAGCATTTACCTCAAAGCACCACTGTGCCAAAGTGTAGCTTCACAGAGCCACTTTACTATATACTGTATACACTATATGGACTAAGTGAGAGTCAATTATTAAAACTGCTTTCAGACGGTTTGATTTTGATGTGATTATTAACTTTTAATCAGTATATATGTTAGTGTGTATATTAAATGAAGATGGAACTCAGCATAAATGAGAGATTTGATTCCTGTCTGACAAAACTGAACACTTTCAGGGTGAATATCCTTTTGGAATGATGCAGCTGCAGCCCAAAGCATCTAGCAATCCATATCACAACATCCTAATGCATGTCCTAAACAAAAGCTCACTATAGAAAGAGTTCATCCTCAGGGGAACATGAACGTATCATCTACTAAAATAGGTTTTCTGTCAGTCTGGCTGGTAGAGGGCTACTAGGAGAGGTCCAATAGTTGTGGAGATGTTTTGTGCTGGACCAAAGTAATAGATGGACAGATGAACATTAAGACTTTTGGAAGTCAGATAGCTGCATTATTCTAAATAAATAACGTGAGAATGTGTCCTCTTATTTAACCACTGAAAAAATATTATCTGCTTTATATTATCGAGGCAACCATGCATTTCATTCATCTTAAGCATTTAAACCATTCAGTCATGTGTTCCGAGTCTGATGTTCAAAAACATTGATGACTTCAAGTTGATACCCTTGTTCAAACAGGATGCTGCATTCTGATTCACTCAAATTTAGTTTGACTCACATTGAAAAATTATGAATGATAAAAATATTTAGTTTGATTCAATATCAGATCTATGAGCAGAATTTCACAACAAAAAAAAAAACATTAAAAAAAACTGATGCGGCACTGGTTGTTTTAAATAAACACAGGAATACGGTTCTCATTATTTAAAAAAAATGTATTTGTATGTACTTACATACTGGTGTCAAAAGAGTATGCACCAAAAATGTCACATCGACTCACAATTACGAAGAAAAAGCATTTTCTTCAATTACAAGTATTGAAAAAACTATGTACAGAAAAAAAGGGCATGGTGACAAGATAGTACACTAGAAACAAACGTACAGTCACACAACGGTTTTAATGAGGCTTCTGCAAATAAAGACAATTATTCTTAACTACACTGTCGTAGTGCTCTGAAGTTCAAATTGTATTTCCACTCAAAGAGTTGTGCATCCTCTACAGTTCAGCGTCAGAGCGTTTTCAGGGTGTGCTCACAAAAATGAACTGCCAATAACAGATTCATAAAAAAACAAAAAACAAAAACTTTTGAGTGGAAATACATTTTACTTAAAACACATGTTCTAAAGATGTTCTTAAAAAGGTGTTACAATAGAAACAGGACAAACAGGGAGAGCTTCGTGTGGCGGGCCGGTCCAGGGCTTCAATCAGCACCTCACTCTGGATGGACACACACAGACATGAAAGGAAACCAGTCTTTTATGTCTCTGCCTGTTTCCCTGCTCTCAGACCCTACAGATGAAAAGTACAGAAGCTCACAAAACCCTGGCATCGTTTCGTCCTCTGTAAATTTACAGATTTTGTTAGACACAAAGCAGGAAGAGAGGGGGGGCGCTGATGGTGATGTATTGTTGGTGATTGGGCTGTTGTGTGGCCAGCAAGACTGGAAAAATGATCGTCACTTGTGAATGGGTGCTAATAGGGGGGTAAACTTATAAAATGGAAAACAAGAGCAACTGGACTGGTACCGTTAATCCTTCTGTCCCTCTCGCTCACTCACTGAACCAGGGACGCAACACATTCAACGCCACGCGGGACTAACAAGCGCACTCTTGCTGCATTTTTAATCTTCAATTTGAGCTACAAAAGACAATAATATCCTCTCATTCAATCACTTTTTCTACCGCTACCTTTATACATTGCAAATCTATCTGCATCCATTTCAGGTCCCTTCTCTGGGTTCAGTAAATTTAATGTGATGGCTATAAAAAAAAAAGGAATTCATGTTTTTTATGGCACTTTAAGATATAATGAATGCCTTGTAATTTGAACACAACACAGGAGACATTGCGCGGCTACATATTGCAAAACTGCAATGAAAATGCATGTGTCACACTGTCGAACGTGAACGGCAATCAGACGCAGGTCACTACGAGAGCTATCCTCAAACTTCCACTAAAACTAAATGGTGAAACCGCCGTGTTGTGTGGAAAAAGATCTTAACAATAACAGAGTGTAGTAAATGTCTGGTAGACTGGTTTGTTCTGCATCGTCCTTCTAGTTACAAATACTTGGAAAGTTATGTGCTATTCAACATGGCTGCGGGTTGTTTTTATTTTTAAGAAGTAAATGCATGTCCAGCTTCTTTCCAGTGAGAGCAAAAACAAAGAAACTGGACGGGGTGTTAAAGAGAATCGGCTTAAAACAGAGGACAAAAAACTATACTGACGATCTTAGTTTAGTCAATCTTACGTATAGCAATCCTAATATCTGTTTTAGGATGAATTCATGTTTGTGAGGTAAGGATTAAACAGAATGTGTCTCTGGTGTATCTGGGTAGCCTAGGACCAGGTGCTCCCTCTGGGACAGTTTCTCTTTGCCTTTAATCGCTTTTAGCCTTTTTGCCGCTGTTTCCGTTTTCCCCCGGTTCGGCTCCTTCTGCCTCGTCCTGGTGCTTCCTCTTCTTTGTGTCGTCTGGCTGAGCAGGGGATGGGTGTGGCCGGAGGGTGATGATGATGCAGGTCATGTTGTCACATCCTGTCCCGTCTCCAGATGTGTCGGGGGCCAAACAGTGGTCCAACAGCTGTCAGGAGGACACATGGGGTTTGAAATTAAAGAGGCACAAACATATTTAATAACGAGAAACGAGAGGTACCATAGTCAATGTTTGGGAGTTAACTAAGGCTATGAGCTAGATAGCATAACAACGAACAACAAATAAAAGCTTAAAGAAAATACTTAAAAAGGGGGGCTGGTTTGGGAGTGGTATTATGTATGCAAGCATAAGGTGTGTATCAGGAGCTCTCTCTCACCTCTTCCACAATGGATGAGAGGGCTCTGACTTTGCCGCTCTTCTCTGGCTTGATCCTCTCGCTGATGAAGTCCACCACCTCCTGACTGCTCAATACATTCCTGCACACAACACATAAGGTAACAGGGCTCACCAACAACTACATGACGGATCAAAAGGGAAAAAAAACAAACACCTCACGTGTGTTAACATGGTAACTGGCATGTGGAAATCTTTCATATTTAAAGACTATGGTTAATTATGAATCTTAACGGATAATCAACTACAGGGATAAACTGCCCATGACCACTAAAACTCACCAGATGCCGTCGCAGGCAATGACCATAAAATCGTGGTCCCCGTTGAGCGTCAGAACTTTGACGTCAGGCATTGCAGAAATCATCTGGTCCTCTGGAGGCAGAGCCTTGTTCCTCTTGTAAAAGTGATCACCTGAGAGCCAGAGACCAAGTTGGGAACTCATTCTGCTTAGAGGAGGCGAACATTTAAGATGCCAATTTGAAGCCCCCCAAAAAATTATATATTATTGAACATGATCTGCTGTTTGGTTTAATTTTGCTGCAATAAATATGATCGCTTACAAGACTAATCTAAAAGTCACACAGAAAGTCAGCCATACCAATAGCTCTGGAGAGGTTAAGTCCACCGTTGACCCGTCCATCCATGGTCACTTTTCCTCCAGCATTTTTGATGCGAGCGAGTTCCACCTCGTCCTCTGGCTTGTGGTCGTACGACATGTCGACAGCTTTGCCTACGGGAACACAGCTCTTACATTTAATACAACATTACTGCAAAGCCTTGTATTAAAAGATCTACCACTATGTAGTAAACATATGTATGAAGTCCCTTAGTTTAATTGACAAGACATTTTAAACATTTATTTACAATACAACGCATCTATTAAGGTAAATAGGCACCAAATCAGTTGGACCTACCGCGCTCAGACACCACGCAGCGAGAGTCTCCAGCGTTGGCCACGATCAGCTGTTTTCCTCGGATCAGAGCCACGACAGCTGTGGTGCCGCTGTCTGAGCCAGGCTGTGAATACATGAACGCCAACATTAAAACACCATCTCATCTTTCCACAAAAAATAACCTGGACAATCTTTGTATGTTATTTCACCCCATGACTGAAATTAACTACTTAAAAGCTTTCAGACATTTCTCTGCAGGGAAAAGACTTTCAGGTAGCCATCAAAGCGTCTTTCATTTACACAAAGTCATCACAAATCACCAAACTTGGCTTCTGCTGCAATGAAGCTATCCAACACACTGCAGCCGGTTCATTTGCTTCACAACTGAGCTCTTCAAATGGCTAAAAACTAATTACTGCTCAATTGGTCAGCTCTCTAAAATGACAAGCAAAAATCTTGGTTCATTTTTTTGTATCATGTGGAAAGGGTTGCGTACACTGGTTTCCAATATGACCAATTCCATCAATTAACATTTGTATATGACAACATGTTGTGTAATAAGACTTGGTCAACAATTTATGTCAAGACTCCAGTACAAGTTACCAGTGGAAAGGTGTCCTGATGTCCTAATATTTTGGTAATCAATGTCAACTTCTTGTATCAGGGAGGTACTCAGAGAGCCAAAACTATGACAACAAATCGACAGTTTTGATGATATAAAACTTAATTTATCTGTACGTTAACTCCATAAACACTGCATTGTTGTTCCCACTCGTAACTTGACCAGGTCACACAGTGATTACATTAATCTGCTACAAATTGCAGTCAACGTCCATTGTTTTATCCATATTTTACCGTATTGTGCTCTAAAAAAAACATCTGTGATCATCAGTCTGATTGACCTTTACCCCAAACCTAAATATCACACTGAATAAAAGATAGTTTAAATTATCATTATATAACTATTTTTTCAGCTCCACCCACATGACATTTTCACTGAAATTCATCTTTCAACACAACATCTAAAAGGGTTATCAAGAAGTCAAGTCAGCCCATATCTCCGGCATTAGGCACAATGTTTGTATTTGTATCAGCTGGACAGTTGATTTGTTTAAATCTCTGTTGTACACACCTCTTCCTTGCCATCCATTCCAGGTAGGCACATTTCCTCCTCCTCTTCATCTTCAGAGTCTTCCTCTCCCTCCTCTGTATCCTCTTCCTCCATTTCACTGCTGTCACCCTCTTCCTCTTCACTGCCATCCTAATTAAAAAAAACAGAGAAGGCGAGAATTACAATTTCAGTTATTTCAAGCCATCAAAGTGAAAGAGCTTTCACAGCTGAGTAGGACAGTTTATTCTGGTTTCCTGCTCTCACCTCTTCATCACTGCCCTCTTCCTCTTCTCCCTCCTCAGACTCCTCGCTGTCATCAAAAAACCTGGACTTGGACTCTCCGGCATCCTTAGTGGACAAAGAGGAGCAGGAGGGACCTGCGTCTCCCTCGGCCTTACCAGCCTTTTCTTCTCCATTGGAGCTTCCTGAACCTCCACAGTCAGCAGCTGTAGAGAAGACGTTGAGTGCTCAAATAACGATGTGGTGCTCATAAAGCCATTTCTACGCACTTTCACTTTTTTTTTTTTAAACACAACAGTAAATTCTCAAAATAAATTTTCATTATTTGAGCAGGCAAATCTTTTTCCTCTTTCACATAAAAACGATACAAATTTAAATTCTGCAGTTAGTTTTCAACTGGAACAATAACCCAAGACGTTTTTTCATGCTATCTTTTTGAGGACAACAATGTACTTGTTAAAGACTCCGTACCTGGACCGCTGCCTTCTCCTGTTCTCCGACAGGCTCGCAGCTTCGACCCGCATGCTGCTCCTTCTCCTTTCTTCGCCTTCCCATTGCTCTCCTCCACCTCTCCATTTATCACCTCCTTCTGTCCTTTCCCACCCTCCTCTTTGTCTCCCGACACCTCGGGCTGCGCGCAGGACGCTTTCTTAGCGGCCGCACTACGAAAAAGAGAAAAGGGAGAGAGAAGCCAACCACATGAGTCTTAAACTTGAACTACTGTTTACACAACAAACAAAGAAACCTGGACTCACCGAGTTACTAAAGCAAAGAAAAAGGTTTCTGGCTTTCAATTTTTTAAGTCTTTTTAAATTCAAATATACAGACTACATACAAATGTGTCCAAAGACAAAAACAACAATGTAGTCATGTAATACTAACACTACTTATTTAATGTGATGTACGATTCACGTTCAAAGAGGCAAATCTGATTAGTGTATAAGTTGACTTGTCGCCGCTGCATCCCTTTCCATAAAGGAACTTTTCCACAAGGTTTCACAGGCTCAAATTACTAAGAACTACTAGAATTGAAAATAAAAAGTGTGTTTGACTACCTGATGGCAGCTGCATGCTTGACAGCATTGAGGTTCTGGCCATAGCGTACCAGCAGCTCCTCTATGGTCATCGTGGCTTCCTCGTGGAGTAAAGCTGCCTCCTCTGTATCCACTGGAAGGAGGGCAGAAACATGGAAACATTTAGATGAGGTCATTATAATTAGGATTTAACATCCCTGTTTTTAAACTACCTGCAGCGTACGTGCACTTCAGGATGTTTTGTATTTGTTGTATTCATAATGACTTTTCTCTTCCACACCAAACATTACTACATACACCTCATTGTTAGGGGTGTACTCACAATCGTCCTCCTCTGCCACCTTCACAGCAGGCGGTGGCTCAGTGGGACGCCCAGCGATCTGGACGAGCTCTTTAATGACCTCCTCCGTGGTCGTTCTGCTGTCGATGGCCAAGAAGGCATCCTCCAGAGCCTGGACACATCACGCAGAAAGGAAAGTGTGTCAGTAAAGGTTAATCAATGTAATATTGGTTGATGGGAATCGTGTTGCGAGTCTGTTCAGAGTGTTTCAAGTGTGTCAGTACTGTGAAACAGAGGACAAATGGTGATCACATTCTCATAATACATTGCCTCCAACACCGCCTCATTTGTAACTACACCACGGTCGAGCAGCAGGCCTCTGGTTGTGAATACATCTGCTCTGTCGAACTTGTTTAAGACAGGCCGTGCCATGGCGTCTATGGCTTCTCACCTTTTGAAGTTTGCCATCTTTGTAGGTCTTCTGCTCCTTGATGATGTCAGGAAGGTACTTTGAACAGTACAGAGCCACCTCCTCACCTAAATGGTACAGCAGGTTGTATAAATTCTCAGGATAGGTTTGTGAATACAAAGTTCTCAGGTGTGTAAAACAAACAATAAAATGGTAACATACTGAGTTTTGGACATGAGAGAAACTGTTTTTTTTAAAAGTATTTATGCGCAGTGTGTCTTATCCATATTAGGTCCAGACTTAGCTAAGTCGCAAACTAATGTTAGTGTATATATGCTCTACATGCCACAATGCATCCTGCAAAATATTATAAATAGAACACGGTGTGTGTGCATTACCTCCATGTCCATCATACACCGAAAACATGGCCGTCTCCTCATCAAACTCTGGGATACAATTGTGAGCATCCTGTGGCATAACAAACACAAAAAATGCACATGACAATTTAGACAACACTTACCGTTTCAGAATTCTCTGTAAAAGCAACCTGTACATTAAAGGGGAGACTCACTTTCATCAATTAAAAACATGAGCCTTGTGTTTTATCATTACACATATCCACAAATGTCTGTTAACTGAATCACATGCATGCATTTGGTAAGCAATTTTACTGATTGTTTGTTTTATTGCTAATTAACTGGTTTTCTCATCAGAAGTGACTCAACAGAGGAGGCAATGACACTGGATTTTCAAAAGTAGTATGTTATATACGTACTTTCTTACGAGAACAGAAAAGAGTCGAACAGCAATGATTAATCACATGCTCTATTGCTAAGTGGGGTTATTACAATGCAACTCAACATACCAAAAACACCGTGTGTGAATTATGGATTTAATCCATCACTGCAGCTGATGCTAAGAGGCGTGACGAACTCTGTGTGCTGTGGAAATATCTCAGCCAGATAGACACACATACAGAAACAGGCCTCAGACCCCTTATCCCGCCATTTACAACTCAAATCAAAATCTATTTTTGTTGCGTTCAAAAAGGGGCAACATAGTTGTCTTTTGATCCGGTCATTCATTTTCCGCCTCACCTCCATGGAGACACGCCAGCCCTGCATGGAAGAGAAGCCGTAGCTCATGTTGCCGTTGCCGCCATCGGAAGAGGTCTTGGTCGTGTTAGGTTGCGACAGATAAGCCCCCATGGTGGTCGGTTACTATGGCTTTACACCTAGGAAAGAAGACCACACGGAGGAAACATCACACGTCAGCTTCACAGCTAGTAGTAGACACACGTATAACCTAACTAGTGCATTTGTTACACTTCAACTAGCTCGCTTGCATGCTAACGTTAGCAACACCACAACAAAAAGTAGACGCATTAGCTAGCTAACAGCAACATGCTAACACAGCTAAACTTCCAGCCCCCCCACACGCAAGCGGCTGCGCAGCTGTAGAAAGATCAAACACAACTCCGATGTTTACTTTACCTATTCTGGTAGAGCAGGATGAGTTTATAACCGGGTCCCCAAGAGAGAGCTTCACATAGAAGAGATTGCACGTGTGAAAGCAAACGCCGCTATCAACACAGGCAGACCAAAGAGAAGCAGGAGCTGTGGAGGAAGGAAGCGCACGCGCATGTCCCTTTCGTTCGAACCAGGGGGCGTGCCCCCAACGTACGTAAGACGTCATGACGTAATGTTTTTTGTATTGGATTTTATGTTTTAAATCAATGAACAAACATTTCAGCAACATACAGTCAGAAAAATACAGGGAATTCTCCAAAACCAACGACGACTTGATCCTAGAAGTCTTGATTTCATTGGAATAAGACACCCAAACTCAAAGAGTCTACTTTTAGTCATTTTACGTCCGTTTAAGATAAGATAAAATAATCCTTTATTAGTCCCTCAGTGGGGTAATTTACAGGATTACAGCAGCATAATGGATAGTGCAAACAAGAGACATAGTAAAAAACGATGTATCAAACAAGTATTATAAATAAGTAAATAAGTAATGAAACAGTAAAGAATATTTAAAAAGTAAAAAAATCCACAATAACTGAAATATTATACAGTGGCTTGCAAAAGTATTCATACCCCTTGAACTTTTCCACATTTTGTCACATTACACGCCACAAACATAAATATATTTTATTGGAATTTTATGTGAAAGACCAACACAAAGTGTCACACAATTGTGAAGTACAAAGAAAATTATACATGATTTTAAATTTTTTTCACAAATAAAAAACTGAAAAGTGCAGTGTGCAAAAGTATTCAGCCCCCTTTTCTCTGAGTGCAACCAATTGCCTTCAGAAGTAGCCTGATGACTGCTGAATGATTGAATGTTGACCTAATGACTAAATAGAGTCCACCTGTGTGTAATCTAATCTCAGTACAAATACAGCTGTTCTGTGCCAGCTTCAGAGGTTTGTTAAAAGAATATTGGGGAGCAAACAGGACCATGAAGTCCAAGGAACACACCAGACAGGTCAGAGATAAAGTTGTGGAGAAGTTTAAAGCAAGGTTAGGCTATAAAAAGATTTCCCAAGCTTTGAACATCTCACGGAGCAATGTTCAATCCATTATCCGGAAATGGAAAGAGTATGGCACAACTGCAAACCTACCAAGACACGGCTGTCCACCTAAATTTACAGGCCGAACAAGGAGAGCACTGAGAAGAGATGCAGCCAAGAGGCCCATGGTGACTCTGGACGAACTGCAGAGATCCACAGCTCAGGTGGGGGAATCTGTCCACAGGACAACTATTGGGCGTGCACTCCACAAATCTGGCCTTTATGGAAGAGTGGCAAGAAGAAAGCCATTGTTAAAAGAAAACCATAAGAAGTCCCGTTTGCAGTTTGCCAGAAACCATGTGGAGGACACAGCAAACATGTGGAAGAAGGTGCTCTGGTCAGATGAGACCAAAATTGAACTTTTTGGCCTAAATGCAAAACGTTATGTGTGGCGGAAACCTAACACTGCACATCACCCTGAACACACCATCCCCACTGTCAAACATGGTGGTGGTAGCATTATGCTCTGGGGGTGCTTCTCTTCAGCAGGGACAGGGAAGTTGGTCAGAGTTGATGGGAAGATGGATGGAGCCAAATACAGGGCAATCTTGGAAGAAAACCTGTTGGAGTCTGCAAAAGACTTGAGACTGGGGCGGAGGTTCACCTTCCAGCAGGACAACGACCCTAAACATAAAGCCAGGGCTACAATGGAATGGTTTAAAACAAAACATATTCATGTGTTAGAATGGCACAGTCAAAGTCCAGACCTAAATCCCATCGAGAATCTGTGGCAAGATCTGAAAACCGCCGTTCACAAATGCTCTCCATCTAATCTGACTGAGCTTGAGCTGTTTTGCAAAGAAGAATGGGCAAAAATCTCAGTCTCTAGTTGTGCAAAGCTGGTAGACATACCCCAAAAGACTTGCAGCTGTAATTGCAGCAAAAGGCGGTTCCACAAAGTATTGACTCAGGGGGGCTGAATACTTTTGCACACTGCACTTTTCAGTTTTTTTTATTTGTGAAAAAAATTTAAAATCATGTATAATTTTCTTTGTACTTCACAATTGTGACACTTCGTGTTGGTCTTTCACATAAAATTCCAATAAAATATATTTGTTTGTGGCATGTAATGTGGAAAAGTTCAAGGGGTATGAATACTTTTGCAAGCCACTGTATATACAGACAGAATGATTGTTGTGTTGCAATATTATATTTACAGACAAAATAAGTATTGCAGTGTTTGTAGTCATTTTGCATCTACTTGGTCATTTTGCATCTCATTGGGTTTGTTTTGCATCTGTTTTTGGTTGTTTTCCCAACCTTTCAAAAACAGTCAAAAGTGCCAAAACAGATGAAGTAAAATCCTTATATAGGTTTAAGAAAATGTACTTTTTAGTGATAAAATGAAAAGGATTAATTATATGGTAACAATGATAAACACCATATCCACAAATCCAAACAATTCTTAAGCCACTAAAAACGTACTATTTTGTGTCAGTAAACTATTTTATCTAATCTGAAGTTTGGTAGTTTTGTGTTCTTGATTTTTATTTAATGTATGTAATTTATAAATGTATGAACAAGTAAAAATGTAGATGTATGCATAAGGCTAACAGCGAGTAACTGGCCTTTATTTTATCACCATTATGTATTATTATATCTTATCATATCCGCAGCATCTAGCTTTGGATTTGATGGCACTCCTGTAGTACGCTACCTTTCCATACCACTAGATGGCGATAGAGTACCACCTCGTTGTTTTGACAACCGCCAAAAAAACGTCACAAGAAGAAGAATAACGTCAGCGATTCAACAGCGCGCGGGAAACCCGGGAAAAGATGAATATGGATGTCAGTAGAGAGGTCGACGAAGAGGCGGACAATATCCCTCCGTCGACTTTAAAATTATACGAGACACAGTTTTTCGGCTTCACCCCGCAGACATGCATGCTGCGGGTCTACAGCGCCTTCCAGGACTGCCTGTACGACATCTTAACCGTCGTGGAGAAGGTTTGTGTGAGGCAGCTCAGCAAAGGCGAGTCGGCCGAGGCCGAGGAGCTCCTCCGGTCCCGGGCCAGGGAGTGCAGCCGGAAGCTGCAGCAGTTCCTCGAGGAGCGGTTCAAGCAGCTGTCGGAGCGAATGGAAGCGCTGCTGGCCGACCGCTGCTTCTCCGTGCCGACGAATGTCCTCCTGCCCGAGGACCAGCTCCACAAGACCTACCCCCAGCACATACAGGTGTGTGGAGGAGTTATTAAACAGTTATTAGGAGATAACTTAATGAGCACTTGATGGCATTAAAGTCGGACAAGCCACTGTTTTATTTAGCCTTTAGCCGTTACTCACAAATCATGTAAGTTACTTTACTGTAAATATTTCGATTTTTTTAATTGCAGAAGGAAATCCCTCATTGTTCAAGGACTTGGTTTCAAATTAAAGCTTATTCTCTGTATGTGTGTGTGTGTGTATATATATATAAGCTCTTGAAATACATATCTGTATCAGTGTTTATGTAATGGTTAAAAGTAACAAGCATTAAAAGTGACAAATATGTTCACGTAAACACATTTTAGGTAATTTAGAAACTGTGTCACCGTTAAATAGTTAGCTGTAAAAGCTTTCTCTCAGTACATGGTAATAATTCTCAAAATACTGAATTTAATTATAGGATGATCTCATCACAGAAATCACTTTTAGTGGATATTCTGGATAAGTGAGAAGATATTCTCAAAGATAAATTTAAATTAATCTAAAAACTAATTTACAGTTTGACTAAATAATCTTAATTCACTTAGTTTTTGCCCTGAGCTTTCAACTGCATCTCACAATTCTTTGTTTGTTTGTATCGCACTGGAATCACGTGATGACAGGTTTTTGTGTCTTTGTGCTGAAGACTCGGAGATGCGTCTGAAAGCTAACCTTAATATTGATATCTGCGTCCTTGGCCTCAAAAGACAATGTGACAAATTTGTATGTATTGATCATTTGTTTCTGCTGTTTTTAGGGTTCGATCAGTGTTGATGATTATATGTTTAATCCTACAGTGTATTTATTATCAAATATGGTTTATTTATACTTTTTATAATCTGTGCATATGCTGCTGAAAACAGGAAGCTGATGTATCTGTCTGTGGTGTGACTGTTGGTCCTGCTCCATCAAGGAGGTACTGAGGCTGGAGTTGTCCCTCACTGACCTCCAGAGAGCCTATGAAGCAGAAGTCTGTGCCAGGCAGGCCCTGCTCGCTGAGCTGGAGGAGCAGAGGGAGGTGCAGAAACAGCTGGACGGGATTCTGACGTGGGTCAGAGAGCTCCAGGCGGCCTGGGTGAAGGAAGGGAACGGCAGCTTCCATGAAAGTTTCCGGCTGGTGATGGAGTCCGTAAAGAAGCTGCAGGATGCCGTCGGTGAGGTCTGCAACAAGGCTGTTTAATTTTGTAAACGGATAATAAATCACCAATGAATTCATGTTACAATAAATAATGCAATAATAAAGCATATTAATGTATCTCTGTCACTTTAACAGATTTTGTATGGTTTCTGTCTTCTACTGTACCACCTCATTCCCTCACCACTCTCTCAAAAACTCAGCTCTTAATTCCCAAACACTTTATTTTCTTGCATTTGATTGTTGAGGTGTTTATGATAGTGTGTCCATCGTCAGGAGAGCTCCTAATGTAAAATGCAGTGATACCCAGCAGAGGGCGCTCTCTGCATGTTAACGTCACCCACTTGACACACACAGCCTTTCCTTGAAGATTTTACTATTGTTGTCTAGTCTGTTTTAATTATTTTGAATTCTAATACAATTAACTGCTTTTTACGTCACACACTAGACTGTAAATTGTGCAACAGTCATTCCCGTGAGGTTATCAGTAGCACTATTGGTTCATGTTGCATAATTGGGCAGCAAACAATATTCTTCCTAGTTGTGATATCTAATACTCTATATTTTTTGAATTTGGTTTGTTAAGAGTTCATATTTGCTAGCAGTTTAGCTTATTCTCATTC
This sequence comes from Cebidichthys violaceus, assembly GCF_023349555.1. Classification (NCBI taxonomy): domain Eukaryota; kingdom Metazoa; phylum Chordata; class Actinopteri; order Perciformes; family Stichaeidae; genus Cebidichthys; species Cebidichthys violaceus. Next base: position 6,463,349 of record NW_027176705.1, read on the forward strand.
CTTAACATAATTAATTATTGATTTTTAATAATGAACCTAAATGGTACATCTGATGATTATGGATTATGGTATGTGCACGTGCGTGCGCGCATAATCATTTAATATAACATAGTGGGATTCATTTCTTTAACTTCTTTCACTAAAGAAGCGATGTGTTTTCACAGCCACATGGATTAGACCGTTGGGGGCGCTGGTGTTCATCTATTGGTCTTTTATGATGCATCACACAGTTCACATTCACAGCAGCAGCTTCAAAATGTGTCCTTAATATCTACTTGCAGCCGTATCTCCAGACTAACAAATGATTTGTGAGAAACATGTATGTGTTGATAAGAGTTTGATTTGTGACTTATTCGTTCACTGAACTCCAGGTAGTCACGTGTGACATAATCCTTTTGGGGTATGAATACAAATATGTATTACTGTACTTGTATGTATTTAATATAGTTTGATTCATTTTGCTGTGATTGTTATTGCTGATGTTAGATTTACAGCCCCAAACAACAACAATTGCAACTGAAAGTAAACAACAAGAGGTGCAGTGTAAACACTAAACATTTGTCGTGTGTGTGTGTGTGTGTGTGTGTGTGTGTGTGTGTGTGTGTGTGTGTGTGTGTTCTTGAGAAATGATCAGTCCAGATGGGGAGGTGTGAGAACAACTCATTATTTCTGTTTGTGCCAGTGGAGCTGTTTTTCCAGGGAGTAATGATGTTACAGGATGTACCTTCTTCTTGTTTGGAGCTTTTTTTTGTTTGTAAAAACTCCAAAAGACCTCTGAGGCAGATTAAAGAATCAAACATCACTTGTCCAACCATTTGTTGTGTTCAGTTTATAGAGTGTGTTTTCTATGAAATGAGCCAAAAGGACAATAAAACTCACACAGTGAGTGTTGTAAGGATAATGAGGCAGAGTATTGTTTTGTTTTTTTCCTTTGGCATGGCAATCTTATTTACAAATCCAATCCGGAAGCACTGGTCAGTGGTTTGTATGATAGAGATGTTTTTACATGGAGGGCTTCCAAATGGTCTGTGCTGAATATATCCTGCGTTATTTCGGGGTAAGAAGTATTAGGAGGACTTATTGTAGTGTGATAAGACTCTGTAGACAAATCAATCTGCATTCACAACTCTATCAACAGATTGAGAACAGAATTAGATTAAAGAAAATAAAAGCTGATGTGATGTGAGGATGAGTGTTTTTTTATACTTCAGTACTGTATGATAAACTACCACCAAGACTATGGCATTCAAGATGGGTTTTATCCCTTAAAGTAGTAGGTTGTATGAGGATTATACGATGTTGACATACAGTATGTAACATCTACTTCCTCCACTGAGCACTGATTGAATCTTCATTGATTACTCACTTTACGCCAACCATTCACATGTATCCAGTTGGGTCAGTGGAGCTGTTGTGGTGGGACGGTCATTGCAGAACCTTCTCCTATCGTGTATGTATGGTAACAACGTGTGTGTGAACTCAACTGTCAGCTGTTTTTTTTATGTTCATGTACAAAGGTACAATAAATCCTAAACTCTGCTCTCCTTGTGTGCATGCCATACCTTCTGAAGCCTATAAAAGATGTCGTCAAACAATATGATGACACAGCTGTATGCAGCTGGCTGCACACACTTGTGCATATGTCTTCATCCTGCTGGCAGAGAAAATAAAGTAATCCGAGGGGAATAGAAGCATCTAATAAGCAAGAGAGAGAAGCCAAACAAGTGTCAGTGAGTGTGTTGGAAAAATTAAAGTGTTTGTATTTGAGGGGAGACACAGTCGATGAAGTGTCTTCATTTTACAGCTGCTGTCCTGAGACTTGATGTGGTCTCTGTTTACATTTGAAAACCACATGCGTCCACACTTTTGAGGTTGTTTTTATAAAGATCGCTGTTATTTTGTTAGTTTAAATATTTTTTTTGTTTCTGTTGTCAGACATCTCAGTGAGCATAAAGAGTGTTAATAATGATTTGAATGTATAATGTGCTCATAGTCATCCAGACAAATAACCAATAAGGGTTAAAAACTGCGTGATATTGTGACATTCAAAAGAAGTGAACACAGGTGACCAGAAGCTAGGCCTCATTATCCTTCAAACAAAGTACTTTGAAAAAATCTTAACTCAAGGTCCATTGTTTCCATAGCTTAATTTTATTGTTATTTTATTAGGCACTGGTGTTAGTATTACTTCCTACATTATATGATTTACTCAGTTGTGCTTTTATGTTTGTGCTGTTGTAATTTTGGCACAATAATTTCCTTTTTTTAAGGTTCTAACTTGTTGTCTTGATAAATGTGTTGAATGCTTTTCGTTACTTAATTCCTACATCGTTTACATCCATTTTAATTATTTTTCACTATAATTTATCACATTGCTTCTCTTCTGTGTGAGTTAATGCCACCACCTGTCTATCGGTGGAATAACCTCAGATGGACAATGCAACCAAGATGTGGACCCACCCGTAAAAACATTGCTCCACAGTGCAACTAGTGGTCAAAATCTCCACAAGGTACCTTAAAGGGAAACAAATTAATTTGATGTGGGCTGGAAGATCAAAATGGAGAGATTGTTTTTAGATGTAACCTGCGTAGTGTCGACATAGTGTGAGCTGCTGAGTGTGTTTGTGCACGTGCTGACATTTGAGTGATGTAAAGTTGTTCATATCTTTTAATCAAGTGTTTATGTGTGTGTGTATACGCCAATGTATGAGTGTGTACATTGTGTCTGAGAGTGTGTATGTGTTTGTGTGTACCAGCTGGAATTTGTGACCAATCTGTATGTTGTGTGAAAGTGTGAATCTATATGTGTGTGTGTGTGTGTGTGTGAGAGTGAAGACAACATATGGACAGTGCCCTCCCTTCCTGTTAGGAGGGGAACAACGTGGCTCTCTGTGAACTGCAGCTTGACCTCTGACCTCTGAGGATCACACACACAAAGAGAGCAACACACACACGCATAAACCCAGATACCTACACATAGACAGATATGCATCCACACTCAGCCAGCCAGCTGTCCTGCACCGACTGATTGTCCCACACAGAGACAGAGAGGAGAAGAGGTGAGAGTGACGGTCAGTCGGTGCAGACAGGATTGTTTTCTCAGGTTGTGAGAGTGAGTCTGGAATTCACTCTGACTTTTTTAAACCCACAAAGTCACCCAGCAGGGAAACCAACACCCAGCAGCAGACCCTCTTTTCCCATTTCAAACATTTCCTCCAACTGTAGATCCGCGTGACGTCATGAATGAGGAGGAAAGAAAACCTCCTCGCATTAAACAGCTGTGAGCGATCACATGTACTGGCTGCCATTTAGTGAAGAAAACAGTAACTAACCGACGCCAAGCATCTTCCTTTTCTATCACTGAAATCTTAAAATGGTCTCCCTCAAGCTTTTATTTTGCTATTGTGTGGTGTCACACCGCATTAGATATGTTTTACATCTGAATGCAGTTTCTCCAATCATGTGAATCTGTTGCTGAGGGCACTCAGTTATGTAATCAAAAAACATGTTGTCATTTTGTAACTCGTAACTAAGGTTAATAATGACAAGTTATTGTGGCTTCAAAACCAAACATGTTGTCTATGTTGTTGTTTTTTTATGATTTTTTCTTGTGCAGTAAAATAAGACATGAAGAAGCAGTGTTAAAGCAACTTAAAATCATATTCCTCACAGCTAGCTTAACTCTAAAGCCTCAGTTGAACATGAACCTCTACTAAAATTCACTTTTTTTTCACTGTTTTGGTTTTTTATAAAATGTCTGATGTTTCTGATCTGTTTGCATGACAACTTATTTATTGTTGTGTTGTTTTTCTGTTAATGCCCCTAAGATCTCTTGTCATCGTGATCATTGTTCTGATGTCTTTTTCTAAAGATTTATTTTTATATATTATTTTCAGTTTCTTTAGATTCTGCTATTTGCCATTGTGAATAGTGTTTCTTGATGTAACTATCCAGCCTGTTTATTAAAAATAAGTCACAGTTACCTTAGCTTGAAACATAAAATGCGTTGCTGCTTCTGTGCTGGAGGACTTTTCCCTCTAAGACCTGCCAGTCAGCATAGGTTGAATTCCCATAAAGTAAAGCAAGATCTTTGCATGCGTGAAAATGTTGCAGATATTACTATAACATCCATCACAGACACTTGTTTCAACTCTAAGCTAAGCCAAAAGCTTTGTGCAATGTCAGCCAAGTGGCTTTCTACTGTTTTGTTGGCATTCTTTGTTGTTTACAGAACAAACATGAAAAAAAGAAAACTATGCCAGCAAGTCCAGATCTTCAAAATCAGGTCAAACGCCTGTGATCACACAATTGTCAACCTCAGCATGTTTGTAAAACCCCTTTTTCATCACACCATCCTTTGAAGAGGAATAAATATCTGTTTTTAGTGGTTGAACACACCATTTAAACATGTTTAACATTTCAGATTTAGCCACATTTGTGTGAAAATGGCCTCTCTTGGATTGGCTGAGTGCTTTGTGCAACCTGCCTCTCAAAGTGACTCTGCTTTCACACACTGTAGCCTCTAAGTGGTTAAATGGTGCCTTGCTCAACAGTAGCAGGTGGTTGGTGTTGAGGGAGTGTAAGACTGTTGAGGAATCTGAACCTGAAACCTTGTGGTTACTATTAGAGGTTGATAAAATAACAATAGTTTGGAGCAGGAAAAAGCAGATAAATCGGCGGATATCAGGAGTTAATCACACGCATACATTTTCAGTTAACGTGGCCCTCAAATGATCAGACATGGCCATAGTTGTGCTAAGCTTGCATTCATGGCTGGTTAAAGTGAAACGACCATGCTTGCTAGCTAAATGGTGACAGCATGCTTTTGGCAGAGCAGCAGTTATCTTCACTATCATTAATAATGCCATACTATAACCAGCAACATCATCATGCTCATAATTTATGAATGAAGCTGCTTTAAAGTTAACTTTCGTTGAAATATATGTAAGGTACACACTGACGTCCTGTATGGAGCCCCCATCAAAGCGGTGATGTGTGTCGCCATGTGAACTATTGAAGCCCAGTTCAACCGAATAAAAGTTTGCAAAACATCCTCATCGTCGCAGAATATTCTAACGACCTCTAGTTACAATCAAGCTAACCACTGCTGCTCCACATACTGTACATACAGAGTACAATTTCCTCTCACACTTTCTTTTATTGCACCACTAGCTGAATATATTTGGGTTGTATTGAGCATGCTGTGTGTTAATGAAATGTCATTGAACTTAATGCGATTTGTGTTAAATTTGAAACCCCACAGGAAGTAGCTCATCGGTCAGCTAAAGAAGAAAGGCAGGACGAGTAGAGCAGAGGAGGATAAGAGAAGAAAAGAGATGATGAGGTGAGAGGAGAAGGAAAAAGAGGTGAAGAGGAGCAGAGCAGCAGCTGGCAGGTGTCAGGAGTCACAAAGGACCATCTGTCCATCGAGTGCCATCTCCACACCCACACACACACACACACACACACACACACACACACACACATACACACATTAAACTTTCTCCCTCAAAACAACATGCCTCGACAGAGCTGCTTACCCTCATTTCATCTGTTAATTTTCCGTGTATTTACAGCAAAAAAATAAGAAAAATAGCTTTGAGTTCCATTTATAACTGTTAACTTTAACTCCACAGGTCTCCACCCTGTTAGAGTCAGACTTTCCTTATCTTAGAGATGGAGTGACAGTTGGGAACAAGTCCAGAGAAGTCATAATGGAGACAAAACAGAGGCAATGTGGCAAAGATGGACTCTGTGTGTGTGTGTGTGTGTGTGTGTGTGTGTGTGTGTGTGTGTGTGTGTGTTTGTGTGTGTGTGTGTGTTGCTCCTGCTCTGAACTCGACAAACTTCCTCAGCTACTTAGCAAGACAGGCATGCATCCAGGAACACGCACACACACACACACACACACACACACACACACACACACACACACACACACACACACACACATATATAACCACACCGCTGACCTTTCACCTCAAACAATCTCTCGAGTCCCTTGGGAGTTTTTAAGAGTGTGAGGAGCGGTGGGGTGACACATGTTATAACCTCCATACATGCAGCAACTTCTGTCTCAAGACCGAGTTCACTGTAGAGTGTGAGAATGAGGAGGTGACCTGTAGTTCACAGCATAGTGTAACTCACTACACTACACTACATGGACAGAATTATGTAGTGAACAGACTGTTGAACGTCTCATTCATAAACCATGAGCATTAATCTCCTGCTGTTACACTTCTGGTTTAACACTGATGGAGGACGATGAGGTCTGGCTCACAGTTGGTGTAAAAGTGCTTGATGGGGTTGAAGTCAGTATTCAGTCAAGTTCTTCTGCACCAAAGCTAATAGGACCGTTTTATTATGGTCCTTACATTTTGTCATAAATATTTGCAATCTGTCTATGTCATTCAGAATTTGTATACAATATATTTTCTATATCTTTTATTTTACATCTTTTATTTTTGTTATATATTTCTGCCCCTCCTTATTGCTCTTCTTGAGGTTTCTTGCATTTTGTTTCCTGTTGAAGGTTTATTTTTGGGGAGGGTCTGTAAGGACTGAGGGCTATACAGATTGCAATGCCCTTTGAGGGAAATTTGTAATTTGTGACATTTGGTTAAAATTGACTTGACAACAAAGGGCTTTCCCAAAAGTGTAGCACAATATTATAGACCTTTCAGAGCAAGTATGTGGACTGGGTCTACTTTTGTCAATATAAAGTGCCTACTACAACACAATAATTAGGTTTCCTTCTTACACTCATGCTTGACCTCTGCTTTGCAGGTTGTGATGTTTATGTTGTGCATTATGTCCTGCAGTCATCAGGACGTGTTCTTTGGTATAATTTAGTCTTTTCTTTAAAAGGTAAATACAATTTTACAATGTATTATGCTCTCTTTCTCCTCTTCCTAAAACAACTCTCTATTTAGCTTTTTCTCCCCTCCCCCATGCCCTTCACTCCAACCCTCTCTCCTTCCTTCCCCATCCAGCAGACAGAGGGCGGATGCTGGCAAACACTTCCTCTCTCAACGAAGTTACTTCCTGTCTCTGGGAATCTATTTCCTGTTCGCAGCAACTATAACAGCACTAAGAGCATTCCTAAGGGGTCTCTATCTCGCACACACACACACACACACACACACACACACACACACACACACACACACACACACACACACTACATATGTACATGCATTTAATGGCTGTGAGTGTGTGATTTGTTTTCGTTTGACTCAGGGGCATTAGCCTGTCAGCAGTCCTCTCCTGAAACTTGAATATGTTGGTCTTGTAGGGCGTTCACATTGAACCTTTTAATTTTGCTGTGTCAAGGTTAAACATGAGACAATTATGAGATGACAAAGAGCTGGCTGGGACTATATAAGGGGGAACACTAAAACATTGTATGAATTAATTAAAGTAGCCCGGAGCAGAATTCAGAGAAAATCTGTGATTGAGGGATTGCCTCCACACGGCTCTCAACGGCCGAGATGGCAGCCAGCAGCTAACTGTGCTAACAGCACAACATGTGCAACCGTCAATAGTGCTGACAGAGCTAACCTTGGGGAACCGGACGGTGAATGCTGTGCGTCGGGACGAAGTTATCAGCGGCAATCGCAGTATGGGCACAGCGGCTTCAAATAGCTAGCCAGTGGGGCGCACAAACAGGGACTCACATGCACTAACATGCACACGCAACCGGCCCGGCTACGTAAACAAAGCAACGAGAAGCTTGGATTAGAGCGAGAGCGACTTCATTCGCTGCTCAAGTAGACATTACTCTGCTATATCTTTACATAGCTGTTTGCTGCTATGTTAATGCCCTGAATATCGTATAGTGAACCTTCAATGTCACAGCTTGATGCTGCACAAGTAAGTGGGCCAGAGAGAGAAAGCAGACAGACTAAGATTGAATGAAGGAAATGAGTGGGGATGGAGAAAGAAAGATTGAAAAATAAAAAAGGCTCTTGGCAGGACACAGGCAGCGTTTCCTGTGGTGTTAACACACACACACACACACACACACACACACACACACACACACACACACACACACACATAGTTGTGTTTCTAATCAGTGGTAGTATTATCTGGCCTTACAAGGGGAAGTGTTTATATTTATCTAGTAGGTTGGACCGGCACACAGTGCTGGAAGTGACACCCACACACACCCACACCTACTCACACACACACACACACACACACACACACACACACACACACACACACACACAACCACACACTCAAAGGCACAGGGATACATACATTATCAGCACAAATGCGCCCATCGACAGACACTAGCTCACACCCACAATAAAATATACCTACATGCCAACACATACAGTAACCAAACACTCAAAACAAATGCATGGTGCATGATCTCATGAATACAGTCTTCCTCACACTGTGCTTCTCTTTATCCCTTCATCTTATTCCTTCATCTCTATTTTTTTTGTCCTCAATGTCTTTCTCAGGACCTCTCCACAATGTAGTCCCTCTTACTGTCTGTTTTCCACAGCTGCTGAATTGGCCTTGATGGTACAAAAAGCTAAACAAACATTTAGGCTTGAATCTATAGCTCAGCTATAACGCAGGGATGAACAGGAAACTGTCTCTGTGTGTGTGTGTGTGTGTGTGTGTGTGTGTGTGTGTATTACTCTGCCTCACTGTCATCTCTGGGGATAAGGTGAGGGTGCAGCAACGATGTTTTAGCTCAGGCTATTCGTCCACACTGAGGGGGATAATAGAAAAGATGTGTTTTCAAATTTAGTTGTTCTAGGACATGGCCTTGGGTTAACTTAGTAACTTGTTATTTAATATAAATTGTTTACTAAATTGTACAAATAGAGAGACAAGAAGATGTACAATAAGAAAAACAAACACAATTGCAGCTCATGTTGCTTGCCATCCATATTGTCTTTTCATTGAAGATCCCCTCCAGACTTGTTTAAAATTCTTCACTTCACTTAAAAGTACATTCTCAGTGTATGTGCACTGGAGAATTTAAGTTTCCATGTCAGGTGAGCTCAGAGATACTTTCCCACTTCAGCTGATGACTTTGACAACAGCCTTCTAGCTTCAAACTCTGCACGTAACATTATTCTGCACAGAGAAGGTTTAAACATTCAAAGTGTGAACAATAAGCAAAACACATTACAATTCAAAATTGCACATAAAAACAAACATTTGATTCTGGTCTTTTTGAAGAACCTCCCCTAAGTAGTGCGTTAGTAGCACTACTCCCCTCACTACTACACCCCTGTTGTTATATAAAACCAATGCTCATTCAATTGCAGTGTGACAAGACACATTTTTGTTTGAATGTTTCGCTAGGTAAACACCTAACAACACCAAACGTTGATGGAGAACAATTGTGTGAACATGGGACCAAGCCAAACTTTTTTTTATGTTGCACATAGAAAAAAATGGCCTGTACTTAAAAAGGGAAATGAACCTGTTTTTATCAAGTGGAAAAGACTGTACAAGCCAAGACTTATACATGCCATTGATTAAAGGCTGTAAATATGTTCTAAGATAACATTGCCATGATCACATCCAGGACAGAGACGACTGTATTCAGTGTTTACATGCTCCAAGTCATAATATCAGGGTGTCTGTGTATGAGGAAACAAGCCCAACAGGAGGGTCTGTTTGGGTTTTTAAGTTGTGCGGCTGATGGTGTGTTTGTTCATTGTTGGTCCAGTCTCCTCTCCCCCATCTGCTGCTACTCATTAGCATGGAAACAGGACCGGGAGCGTTTTCACACATACACACACTGGCCATTAATCAACAAGTCAGACCAGGGTCCATTCCCACACATACACACCACGCAGATGAAAACAAAGACCATACACACTGAGACACAGAGCCTAATCACAGAAACATCCCACAGCACACTTTAGTGGGTCTCGACCACACCTCTCGTCTCAAAGGATCAGACCTGGCAACCTAAATGTTTTTCTATTAAATTTGGCAACCTAGTGATGTCTCAATTGCTTTAAGTGATGACTGTTCCCTGGTGGCACCATCAGCGAACACAGCGACATTTGTTCTCATCAGCTGTTCTTCTTTTATATCTTCATGGAATGAATTGGGATTTATTATTGTGTGAATTAGTTGTTTAATTTGTCTAGCCATCATGAATGGCCACATTGAAGAGAAGAGTGTATTCCCATGAACTGACTATACCTTGTGTAAATGAGTGTAAAGAGGTAAACCAGCCTAAGTTATAACAACAAGAAGAGTCATTGTATTGTGCATAAACTCAAGATGGGTAATCAGAGGCAGGAAGGGACAGAGCTGCTGCAACCTGAGCAAGAACCAATAAAAGTATTCATGACATGCAAAAAATGCTTGATTTTTATTTGATACAAGACTGCAGGAGCTCCCTTTCTTGTTCCGTAAACGGTGATTCACTTTCACTCTTAACACCTTTTGTGAGAGTCAGTCTGACTTGTGACTTTTAGCTGCTCACTGTATAATATCAACCAAACATCAATACTTCTTGCAGAAACTATAAGCCAACACTTCTACTGTCCAACCAGCTCACACAGAGGAAGCTCACTACAGAAAGACAGTGCAGGTCACTCTTACAATGTGAGCCAGAGACAGCAACAACACCTCAAATAAGTGATATTACTACTGGTACATTTGAAGAAAAGATGAAACAATCAAGACTGCATGTTAGTTCAATTTCCTGTGGTTAATCAGCGGACTGATTCAAAGTTTCACTAGCTTTCTCTATCATGGCTGAGGTGTTGCAGTGCCATCCCAACTAAACCCTGTTAATAAGATGGAGAAATATTTATTTTAGCTGCCACTCTTATGTAAGATGTATGTTTTGATACCTGAGATGTGGAACCAAGAAAGTCTCCCTGTTTACCAAAAAACATATCCTGCAGAAGTTAAAGAAAAGCTCCTAATGAGTTATTACTTGATCTGGTCATATTCACAAAATGCAAATAAACTTTATCTGTCAAAGTTGAGCAATGTGAAAGAAATTCATCAAACTTCATCAACGTAACTCGATGTTAGAAACACCAATACGATGTTAAAGATACCAAATATGTTAGTCTGAAAGTGCATGGGTAATGTGTATAAAATCATGCACAAGACATCATCATTTGATGGTTTGTCCATAAACGAAAACATGCTGCCTTGAGTTTGAATGTTTTACTAATTGTAAGCATCATAAAGCTTCAATTAAGTGTTGGAAGAAACAAAATACCAGCAGATGAAAGACAAATTAAATGAAAACCAGTCTCAGTGAGGTGTTGGGCCTCTGTGAGTCAAGAAATGTTCTCTCAGTTTTGATGACAACACATCACTTTAAAATCTCCCACAGGCGTTCAGCTAGTTTGGTTTGTCAAGGAAGCATCCTCATCATTCATTGTTGTGCTTCTCCACTCATTTAATCAGACTTTGCCTTTCATTTGTCAACTGTCTGTGTGAGATATTGTCATTCAGTGCGGTTATTGTGTTTTTTTCTCATGTCAAGAAGGGGCATTTAAATGGGAAGTGACGCTTTTTAGAGGGTTAAGGAGACATTTTGAAGAGAACATCAGAAACCTTGTGGTTATCTGGCAGAAACCCAATCCCACACTGCCACAGCAACAGAGAGACTCGACCGCAATAGAGCCATGCAAAGGTAATGCAGGTAAAGCTGTTGTGTCTTCTTACCTGGTTCTAAAGCGGTGAACACTCACTGATCAAACTCATGAGAGAGAGAGAGAGAGAGAGAGAGAGAGAGAGAGAGAGAGAAAGAGAGAGAGAGACATCTGCTGTCTCTCTCTCTCTCGCTCCCCTCCTGTGTGTCCACTGTGGCAACATCTGCTTCCTCTGCTGTTCGTTCCCATCATGCAGTGGGCGTGTCCTTTGTGTTGCCCCCCCCAGCTTCTTTGTTCTAGCCAATCATTGTCCTCGCCAAGCTGTTCCCACGATGCACCAGTAATGACCAGAAGGCGCTGATGGAAGCTGGTGTCTCTGAAGGAATGACTCTGTCTTTACAACCACTTTAACCCCCAGCGATAAATGTCAATAAAAGAAATAAAAACAAAGTGCTAACATCTACTCAACGACAGTTGAGGAATGTGTTCAGTTTTAAGTGCTTCGATTAACAGTTATACCCCCCAAAACTATGATTTCAATAAAGAATATATGTACATTAACTTTAGAAAAGGAAAATAAATTTAATAGAGTCATGCTGTGCAGATATTAACAGAGTCAGAGGAGAGAGACAATCAGGGAAAGAGGAAGAAGGAAGAAGAAGAAGGGGGAGAAGTAATATGTGAAAGAGACAGAGATGGAGCTCTGGGAAAAGATCAGAGCCTGGTCCCTGGGGAGCTGCGACAGATGAAGTAGCTGAATAAGCTGTCTGTCATTGTGTGACTCGGGCTGCTGTGGTCACTTCGTTTGTTCAAACTCAACAATGGAGGATGGCTGAGAGAGAAATCTCTGTTTTCCCACAAGATTTGGCCCTAAAAAAGTGATGCTGAGTTGGTGTGGGGACAAATTGAAAAGCTAATAAAAAAACAAAAGAGGAGAAGAGATGTAAAGTCAGTGAGTCGCTGTTATGATGCTGTTTCAGCAAAAAAAAGTGAAGACATGAAGACAAGTCTATCAACTTGTAGAAAAGACTTTTGTGTTTACGTTGTGTAATTTGTGGTCAGGTGGCATATTAAAATTAGAATCTCAAGCATTCGTAACTAAAGCAAATATAACACACTAGTCAGCCGGAAACAGAAGGGCAAAGTTTCCCAGTATCCCAGTGTCTCGAGATATAACGATAGAAGAAGAATCACAAATTCAATGTGTGAATACCATGGATACTGTCACATGTTACATTATGTTATATAGACAGATCTGTAGCCAGGAAATGTCTTCATACATCAAGTCTCACACAAATAACTGCATCTGTAGTGGTTATTAATGGCCTTTTTAATACCACATTTAATCAAATATTTACTCCATGAAACCTGGGATACTTTTATTATGAGGTTTACTTAGTTTGTCTTGTAGAACATTATTCCCTACATTGTTATTCAGGACTTTACAAATACAGATTGGGGCCTCTTTTTCAGGAAGGACCGCTCCATATTAAACAAAAACTGAATCAGTTTTTTGACAATTGTGTGCTAATTAGTTGTGTTCTCTCTTGATGTTTGATGCAAATCTCTTCTCGGTGTAAACTGCTGCTAATGACTGCTTGATAAATCTCTTATGAGCTCACCTTTCTCTCACTTCCTCAGCAACAACAGAAGATGGAGATATCATTAATCAGCAAGATAGCTGTTGTGATGTTAGCTTGGTAAGTTCAACCCACACACCAACATTAAAACTGTTGTAAAAACGGGTGAATTGTCTGTCACACCCTTTATTCAGCCACAATAATAACTTACTCATGAGGTTAATTTCACATTTGCAAATAAAATGAAACATTTAATTCCAGGCTTCTTGAGGGCATTCGCCATCTTGGGGTCCTGAGTAGTTAGTTGCACTATTCCCCTCACTACTGCCCTGTATATAGATGTCTGTTTATGTAAATGTTCAGTAAATGGTAAATGTTGCATTTTTATATAGTGCCCTTCTTGTCTTCAGCTCCCTCAAAGCTCTGTACACTACATGTCAACATTCAGCCATTCACACACATTCATATGCTGATGGCCATACAAGGATCCACCTGCTCATCAAGATTTAAACTAATGCTCACACAGACACCAATTTGGGGTTCAGTATCTTTGGCGAAGGACACTTCGACATGCAAATATAGAAATATATATTATATACTGAATATATATTTATGCCTTCATGAGAGGGCTGACAAGAAATGAGTGGGGGACAAAGATGGGGAACAACATGCAACAACGGATGACCATAACCCCCAATAACAAGAGGGCGCCCCAGTTTCTTCAGCTTCAACTTTCTGCAAAGTACTGTTGTGTGCGTGTGTGTGTGTGTGTGTGTGTGTGTGTGTGTGTGTGTGTGTGTGTGTGTGTGTGTGGCAGGTAACCAGTGTGTGGACAAAAGAAGTTTCAGTGGCAAAGTGCAGGCTCTCTTCTTCCCCATTTGTCCCTCTCTCTCTCTCTCTCTCTCTCTCTCTCACACACACACACACACACACACACACACACACACACACAAACCTACGATCATTAACGTGTATGCTTACACACTGATGCACACATATACATTCAAACAGATCTGTGAGAGGAGAGAAGAGGAGCGTATGAATGGACAGATTAATCAGATTATAGCAGAGACACACTTAAACAGCCTGTTCTCTGGATTAGCTACGGTCCTGCCTACTCCCTGTCAGAATAAAAAGTGTTTGTGCACGGAGAGAAAGAGGGAGGAGAGTAAAAGAGACAGTATGTTATCCGTCACACATATTTGAGTATTTTCAGATTTGTGTATTACATTTTGCGTTGCTTTTGTTGTTAGTGTTACCATTAAACATCATCCATGTAGAAACTGACTGAACTGTTGAGCACCACATGGAAAGGAAAAACAAGTCTGTGTGAATATGTGTCTGATGTAATAAACATTTATAATATATATATATATATATATATATATATATATATATATATATATATATATATATATATATATATATATATTTTTACCCTGAAGAAGTTTTGATTTCCCCCTTTAGAAGTTCAAAGAGTGCTGTGCTTTATGTGCAGTGGGGCAGCATATGGCAGTCAGTGACCAGGGCTTTGTCTGACTATTGACACCAGAGAGATGCAGAGAGAGAGGATGTGAGTGTGTGCGACTGTTCGGGGCCGGAGGACAGCCTAACAACAACAAAGGACCAGCTTTAAGCCTGTCTCCTGTGATTTTCCAACTCAGCGAAAAGCTATTGTGGCACTGAAAAAAAGTTAAGTTAAAAAGCTTAGCATGGTATGTGCTAACAACTGCCTGCCGCTTGTGTAATACAAGCAAATACTTTTTGAGCAGTCACAGTTGCAGTCTTTGGAAGGGCAGCGGTCCCCGTGTCTACAACAACTGGACAGGCCACTGCTCCAACATGTCGGTCTATAACTTGACTTTCATATAATGTGACTCTGTATCATTATATAAAGGAATAAATTAACTTAACTTGACCACATTTCCAATGAATTTACTTTTGTCAGCAAGGCCATGACCTGTGTGTGTGTGTGTGTGTGTGTGTGTGTGTGTGTGTGTGAGTTGGTGTGCTAATGTCGACACTTAATAGACTTTGTCTTCTGTCATTGTGGCAAATTTCTGATCATCTGTCATCCAATTTCATCGTCTTGTGTGCGTGTGTGTTTATATGAGACCGCGAACCAGATGAGTTTCTTTGATGACTACTGCTACACTCCCAGTGGTCACTAAATGACATACACACACACACTCACACACACACACACACACACACACACACACACACACACACACACACACACACACACACACACACACACACACACAGAGTAGTCAGGCAGGGGCAACCGGGACTAAATCCAGACTGGTGGTTTCTCTCTTCAGCTATAAATATCCCTCTGCTTAAAACAAGATCACACACAAGCTCTGATGCACATGTACAGAGAACAAAAACATTCATCCACAAGCAAATCAACACACAGACTAATATAAACACACATACGTAGCCATGCGCACACACACACACACACACACACACACACACACACACACTCCTTCCACTCACATGCATAAACACTTACACACAAAGAGATGGCTCTGGCCTCAGAGGAGGCTAGCTAAGCGGTCTATGATTATGGGGTGTGTCTTTGTCTCATTTAGTGGTTCCACAAGGAGACAGTCTTCTGCTGTGTCAGACGAACACACACACACACACACACACACACACACACACACACACACGTATGCAAATACCAACACACTATCACTTAGAGAGAACAAATCCATCAGCTTGAATTTGTTAGATTACCCTGTAAGGAATTACAAATGTAAAAATAGCTTCATATGACGCTAATATTTTGTGACATCGTCACATCTTTTATGACATAAAGCTCCTAAATACAGCTAAAAGCCTTGGTTGTGATATGAACATATATTACTGTAAAGGAAAGCCACTGTCTATTTGTTCTTCTTGTAAATGTAATCTTTACTAAGAAAAAGCAACCACATATTAATATAAGTTGAAATCACTCAACACCAGACGTGCTATATTTCATTCCTCTTTTATTTTGGAAAAATATTGCGCTGATTTCCAGTAATAAAAATGACAGGCTCTGTACATACGACTTTTCTCTTAAATACAACACAGTCACAGGGGTCTCAAGTGCCTAACACATACATGCATACATACTTACATACATACATTATCTGCCAAATAAAAACAATCCAACTTAAATTATAACATGTTTAACAAAAGAAATTCACAACAAGATGGAACACAATAATTACATTATTAAATTAAAAGAATACATCTTTCTTTAGATATCAAATAAAAACAAATAATCCTAACCAACGGCAGGCAGAGTGATGGTGTCCTTTAATTGGCTAATAGTGGAAGACTGGGAGTGACGGGAGCGGGAGTGGGCAGTGCATACATTTGACACCACACACAGGTATCATCTCCTCTTCTGTACACACTCATACACACACACACACACGCACACCTCCATAGTGCAATGAGGTCTTGGCAGTTAAGACTAGTCCTTGATAGCTTGGCTTGCTTGGAAACACAACAGCATCATTAGAGGAGAATTTAGGGAGCAACTTCTTTTAGGTAATTTTGTCAATAAATTGCAGCCAAAGGAAAAATTATGTAATTGAATAATTACACTATCTGTATGTTTTGTCTGATTTGTTTCATCGTCTCTTCCTTTGTTCGTTCTCTTGTGCTGATTGCTGTGTTTCCTAAGATGCCCTGCCCAAAACATTGCCCTGTGTATCACAACCTTCAGGGGTCAGGGGGCCAGTATGGCCCAACAGGATCCATGTTGGATCAATCTGCAGTCACTACTGGAGTCTTCAGTTCTCTATTTTCTGCTGAGAACCAGCTCAGCCAACACTGTGTCTGTCAGTGCTGCAAAGCTAAAGATGTGCAGCTGCTGTAGAAGTCCCACTGTTTTTTCTTTTGTTTTGTTAGGAAAAGCTCCAATTGAGATTTTTATTAATTCTTAACAATACATGGACATACAGCAGCAACAGCTGCAGTATTAGTGAAGTACAGGGACTACTCCTATTATTTCATCCTTTACTCTGCAGCACTGCACAGAACATGAACTGTTGAATATCCACAACAGCTTTTACACTGCGTCGTAAAACCACGGCACATAACAGTACTACAACAGTACTTCAAAAGTTCTCAGTACTCCAAAGGTACTACACTGTTTATTCAACCAGTACTCCACAGTACTACAATATCATCGGTCAACATCCAAGTCAATATTCCATAGTTCATCCTGGGACAAGCAGTAAATCTTCCACTGCTGCATGAGTACTCGCTCAGCACTGTTTCTGTACAAAGTTTGTACAAGAGCTAGCACTGTCTTCTGTTGCTTCATCCATAGCACTGAGTCAGCATTAGACATCCATCGCAGCTCAAAAATGTCAAATATTCACCCGTAGTACTACTGTAGTACTAAGTCCTTGCCAGGTCGGTACTGACTCTGTGTTGGCTCAGTAGCACCTTGGCTCAAAGTCCTCAGGTAAATCCCAGGGAACAGCAGCAAACAGCAGGAGTAAAACCTCCTGGAGACAAGCTGAGCTCTACTGCTCAGGGCTGGTGTGTGTGGACCGCCATCAACCACAGGAAACTGGTCTGATCTGGTCTGGACTGGTATCATACCTGTAATACAGAGAAAAATAATCAGTGTTTAGTGTGTTTTTACATGTGTGCTGAGGCAAGTTACAATTATTTGGTATATTTGCTGTGCAGATTATACTATTTATGTGTACTCACCTCTGTAGCAATGATACATTCATCTTTTTGGTCCGACATGACGTAGACGGACTGGTATTTGGTGCCGTTGGTACACTGGTACCTGCTGTCACTGGAACTGTGGTATTCAACATCACTGGTTGACTGGTATTTGACGTCACTGGTTGACTGGTATTTAAGATCACTTGCTGCGTGATAGTTCAACTCGCTGGATGACTGATATTTTGCTTCGCTGCAGCTCGGTGACTCGTCTACTTGTTTCATTTCTGATGCATCACTGTGGGTCGAAGAAGAAAAAAAACATAATCAGAAACACCGTCCTTCACACAACACATGCTATCCTTGCATCTAGGCCGACATTTTTATCCATGAATTTTAATGCATGCACACATTTAGCAGTCTACCCATGTAAGTGTATATTTTGTATGTACCTGTTGTGTCTCTTCCTGTATCTCTCCTCCGAGTCAGACTCATCAAACATTTCACATTTAACCTCTGGCTCATCACGCTCCTCTTCTTTACACTGCGACAGCTCTTCAGGCCGGAGCTCATGGACCAGGTTATACTCCACACTGGGGTAGCGGGTCTTAAAGCCATTCTTCTCTGATCCGTTGAGCCCACTGATTCCACTAAGACCCCCCAGTGACCCATCGAGGTCCGAATGGTAATCCACCTTCTTGTTGGTGTTTTTAATTGACGTTGTCATCATAGTGCACAGTTCCTTGTCACTGCGGAGACAATTGTTGGTGGTTGTCAGGTTGTTCATGGTCTCTTGGCTGTCGCTGTGGACACTGTCGCTGTGGTGACCGTGCCTCTCCTGCAGTTTGACCCGAATGTAGACCACCAGCACTGAGCAGCCGATCAGAATCACAAGAACGAGGAAGACCCCGGCACACACAGCGGTCCAGGGGAATCCACTGTCGTCATCCTCCTCGTCTACAATATTTTCATTTTCTGGGGAAGAATAACGCCGATCTGGTCCATCCACCACCGGCTGACCCCTGGGAACCTCTGGTAAGAGGAACTGGCAGTTGTGACCACCATAGCCGGGCACACAAGCGCACACGTAGCGACCACCACGCTCATGGCAGGTGGCTCCATTGTGGCAGGGGTTGTGATGGCAGCGGGAGATGGGGGAGCTGCAGTTTTCGCCAGTATATCCTAAAGAATAAGCAGAGTTTAAGACTCTAGAACAAAGCTATGATGAAGCTACATAAAAAACAAATAATGTAAACATTATCAAGACACATCTGTTAGTGTGCTCTCATACCTGGAGGGCAGGTACAGGTGTAGCCGTTCACTTCCTCCTGACACGTCCCACCGTTTTGACAAGGGAAGGACAGACAGAATCCCGAGATACTGCTGCTGTCCTCACAGTTTTGTCCTGAAAATCCCTCAGGACACTGACAAAGGTAGGAGTTTACCAGATCCACACATTCTGCACCTGCAGATGGGAGAGGGATTGAAACAAAGAGCGAGGATTAGTTCCCAAGATATTTTAATTCTAGGTTTATGTTTAATTGTAGGTGAACAAACACAGAGGACAACATACCATTTAAACAAGGGTTGGAGGAGCAGTGGTCGATTTTCTTCTCGCAGTTGAACCCAGCGTATCCCATCAGGCACTGACAGAAGTAGCCACCTTCAGGGTTGTCGGCGCAACGCCCGCCATTAAAGCAAGGCCCATCTGCACAGGTATTGGCGCTTAACTCACAGTTGGTGCCATAGAAACCAGGTGGGCAGGTGCACTTATAGCCGTTATCGTTGTCCTATAATAGAAATAATGTAAACAGTGGTTACACACAGGCTTGATTGAGTGAATATACTTGTTTTTATCAACACATCACTTCTCTTCATTGATACTCACAGTGCAGCTGCCTCCATTGCGACAGGGGTTTCCAGAACATTCGTTGACCTGGATTTCACAACCGGCACCCGTGTATCCAGGCAGACAGGAACAAGTGTAGCTGCCCTGGCCAGTGTTGGTACAAGTGGCTCCATTAAGACAGGGCTTGTGGTGTGTACAGTAGTTCAGATCTGGAAACATCAACAAGGAGCAACATTCATAAATTATACAGCCTAAATATGAAGAAAGGAGGGCAGATTGGGTGCCAGCAAAGTAATAAATCTCTCAGTAAACTCACCCTGGTTGCAGAAGAGCCCACCCCATCCCTCCTGGCAGTTACATTGCCAGGGCTGTTGGCAAGTACCATGGAGGCAGCCTGGGTAACGGATGCAGTCATCACAGTAACGCCCACTGAAGCCCACTCGACACCTGGGAACACAAAATTCATTAAATATTGTTAATAACAATAGATCTGTCGATTCATCTAGGCAACTCCCAGATATGAAGAATAGATTTTCATTGTCAGCGTGACTTACTTGCACTCTCCAGGTTTATCACAAAAGCCATGTTCTTCATCACAACCAGGAAGACAGATTGCTGCAGGGAGGAAACAGACAGTGACAGGTGAATCATGGGAAATCCAGTGTTGGAAACATGTGTTTGCCCTCAATCAGTCTTCCATTCACAGAGGACTTTTTGAAACAGCTGCCTGCCTGTCTGGCTGGCGCCTCTGCCTTCTTATCTGTTTGTCTGTCTTTCAGCCTGTCTGTTGGCCTGTGTCTCTACAATTAGTTTACCTGCTCACCTGTCTGTCTGTCTGTCTGTCTGTCTGTCATAGAGGCCTCATAAACCCAGTGGCTCATGTTTGGTAGTTAAAGACCAAGCTTAGCTGCTAAAGTGAAAAAGGATAAAACCTTGAAGGTCATCAGGTTGTTCCTGACCACCGGCTGAGATGTTTTGCCCTCTTCAATGCTGCAAAAGTTGCTGAAAATGTTACCTTTCAGCTTCAACAGCCTACAGGCAACTTTGTTCACCAAACGGGGGAACCAGCCAACAAGCCCTCTCCTTTAAGATGGTTTCTCTCCAACACAAAAGCATCCCACACAAAGCCTCCTTTCTCCCCTTGATTGTGGGTCAGAAGTCCCTTTTCTCACCCTTGGCCCCTCTCCTCCTCTCCCCCCTTTCTACCCTACTACTTCTGATCCTCCTCCCTTCGTCTTCAATCAACCTATCCCCTCTCTTCTTCTCCTTCTCTCCTCTTCCTCTCCTCTTCTAAATTCATCCTTTCCCTCCACCGCTCCTCCCGTCTCTCCTCACTCCCCTCCTCCTCCCTCCAGGGCCAGCTGGTCTGTGTGGAGCTAACCATCAGACAGCTGCTCCATTGTCTCCTCTCACCGAGCAGCTGCCCCCTCCACAACAATACACAACCCTGCTCGGCCAATCACCAGCCCGAGCACCAACAATACAGGACCCCCACTTGGCCAATCGGGGAGGAGGTTTGGGGTGAGGAGGCCCCAGTGGTCTAATGGAAGGCACGCGGCGTGTGAATTACTGAGGAGCCACTGCGGCTCGTTAGAATGGAGGCCTCTGGTGCTATGGGATAACGAACTGACGCCTGTTGCACACGGGCCCTGCATTAGGAGGTGGAAAAAGTCCCTCAACAATAAAGATAGGCAAGTGGTTAACTTTGAAAATTACTTTTCAGAAATCCAGAAAGTCTTTGCCTCATAAGTGTTAATTTACAGCGCCTTAGTTGTGAGAGTTAAATAATGCATTCTTCAGCTCTCTGAGCCATGACTAATGAAAAGCATGTTTTATTATATCTTGTGTATTGGGGCACAATAATAAGCAGACACACTTACGTTCAGTGCAGTATTGTCCCTTCCAGCCAGAGTTGCATATGATCTCCCCGCGCTCGCCGCAGGTAAAGTGCCCAAAAGCATCGTCTCTGGGCCGGCAGAAAACGGAGCATCCGTCGCCATAGTAGTGCTCATCACACAGGAAGCGGTAGGAGTAACGCAGCTCAGTTCTGCCGGCTGTCTGCATATCCTTGTACCACTCTTCTCCCACAGTGAGGTGACGCTGAGTAGTGATCCTGCTGATCAGACGCTCCGGGTTGTCTGCAAAAGTCAACAACGCAGATTGTTATTTGTCATGTTATTTCTATTAGTGTTATGATTGAGTGCTAACAGCATGATGTTCTGAAAAACAGGTGCACAACGGGGGTGACACCTTGTCATTATCAAATTATGACACTTATCGAATTTGTTTACTAGATCTAAAATATCTGTATTATTTTTATAATGAAGATTTCTTTGTTTGGCCTTCTATTGAGAAATAAAAGACAAGTCACTCATATCTTAGTATCTTTTTATTTGGGCATGTGGTTTAATGCCAGAATGATAATACTTTTTTATGGTTCCAAGACAGTAAAGTGGTGGATGCTGCTGCCTGAACAAAATAAAAATAAAAAAACATTTTAAAATGTAAATTGTGCCTTCTCATTTAGAAATAGAGTGTAGGTTACTTCTGGTGATTATCTCCACCACCGCAGACACACACACACAATTCCATGTTGTGGTCAGTTAGTCATCATTAGCGATAAGAGCATGACATTAAGATTACATTAAGTGAATATCACACAGTAGGGACAAATCTCAACTGGCACCTGAAAAAACTGTAGGTGGCCTTTATCTTATGATGCTAAATAAACCTCCAGCTATAGAGAAGTGTGGCACATAGAGACTGCCTTTAAATCAAGTTATTTATTATAAAATCTAAAGGTTTGTTTGCCATTATGTAGAAGGATACATGAATCTATATGTATGAAAGAAGTGTATGGAATTTGCTCTTGATAAGACTGCCAGCATACTGTTCTCTAACATTCATTAATCTTTGTGTTGCCCTGTTTAGCACTAATGACTGAGCACTAAGTGAAAAACATGCAACTGTGAAAAAACAAGGCCACCATTAGCCTTCTGGCCTGTCTTTGAGTTACACTGCTGCCTTTTCTGGCTGTCACCCACCTGTTGTCAGGTCGTCCAGGGAGTCAGTGTGCAGAGCTTCAATGATCAGTGAAAACGTCCCCTGAGGAGAGACAGAGAGAGAGAGAGTCAACAGCTGCTTGGCCTGGAGGCCTCCCTCCCTCCGCAGAGACGCAGAGGGCCATTAGGAGGCCTCCCAATAAACTTCACAGCCTAATTCCCGTGTTGATTAGAGGCCTAATAAGGGCTACTACCTGCTCCTTTTTTCACACCCCTGCTACTATCACACTCTGACACCGCCGTAAAACCAAACGAGGCGGAATTTCACGCTGCGCTGCCAATGATGTGCCAACTCAGAGGATGTTAAATTTCCCACCACGCCTGGTCGGAGGAGAGGAGCGTTTGGTGACACCCCTCCTCTTCTCACAGTCACACACACTCGCCCTCCTCCCCTCCCCGTGTTATCCTACCAAAGAGCACAGAAATACTACAATAGCCCCTCTCACACAGTGCTGACAAAGACCCTCACAAGTGTTGAGTTTGGGAGCATCTGTTGCGTTTTGCACTCTTCAAAGCTAATACGTCCCAATGGAGTAAGACTGTAGTAACTTCACAGTCTAACAGTTCCCATTATTACTTAAAAATGAGACATCAATTATAATAAAAAACAACTACATGACACAAACACTACACACACAAAAAACATTTTAAATGCGGTTATACAATGATAGTTTTACAATAATCTTGCATGAAACGTTGTAGTGGTATCCTTGGGGCAGAAATACCGTATTTCAAATGATGTCTCACATAAGGAGTTTATAAACACTTACCGGCCATGTGAAGCCGAAGGGGAAGTGAATTGGGTTGGTGAAGCTGTCCGCGTTGGTCTCCGGCACCTGGAAGGAGTTGGAGCCGAGGACGGGAGTCACAGCACCGCCATAGGTGCAGGGAGGCTCGGGGGAGACGTTAGCCTGGTAATGCTTCAGACAAACCCGAAAGAAAGTCTTGCACTCACACTGCTGGTTACTGCCCTGCGGATGAGCAGAGCCTCCGGGGCAGCAGTTAGAGTTCCCCGGTATCCCTTTCTTGTTGAGGAACTCCTGCAGCTTCAGCTCAAACACTCCGGAGCACAAAACCTAAAACACACAATCAGCCCAGCGTGTTTAAAACAAGTAACCTTATGATGTTTGAAAAGTTAAGTACAAAACTTTTTTTACAGCCATAAAAGTATGCAAACACACACGACGTGCGTTTTTAATAGCCTTTAATATCATCATGCACTCTTATTGGACCTACCTGGCAGGTGAGGGAGAGAGTGACAACCAGGAGCAGAAATAGGCGTCCCATTGTGTTGACAGCCCTTCGACAAGCAGTGCAAGCTCCACAAGTCCGTGTAGCCCGACTCAAACAATCATGGAAAAAGTTTTTAAAAAACGCTCTCCGTTATGTCACAGTCAAGGTGAACTCTTGACGCGCAGGAGGGAAGGTGAGGTGACACTTTTCCTTTGGTGCGTCTGTCTTGTGCCCCTCTAGTTTTCCATACAAGGCACGAGTTTTTGACAGAGATGGAAAAAAAGTTATACAGAGTAAAGTAATCCTCAGCAGAAGGATCCCCTTGGAGAAGCGTGA
The DNA here is from genome assembly GCF_023349555.1 of Cebidichthys violaceus. Lineage (NCBI taxonomy): Eukaryota > Metazoa > Chordata > Actinopteri > Perciformes > Stichaeidae > Cebidichthys > Cebidichthys violaceus. The sequence continues at coordinate 6,487,704 of NW_027176705.1, forward strand.
ATGAAATCCCCGATGGAAATATAAGAGAGTTAATTCCAGTCAATCGTTGCAAGAGAAGAGGCAGATCTTGACGGCCTTGTTTATTTTCCCACTTGATAGATAATGATATGCTGATGCTAAGTCTTCGTCTCTCTGTGCCTCTCTCGGAATAACAGTGCGTATGTCTGATGAGTCTCCTGCCCTTCACAGGGTTTTATACTGAGCCAACAGGCGAAGGGTAATAAGATGCAAATGAGCCCCTCTGCTCCTCTTCTTCCCCTCCCTCCACCACCACCACAAGTCCGCCCCGGGGCCATCACAAAGAAAGAGAGGGGGGTGCACCACACAACTTTTCGAAACCCGCCCCACCACCCCCTCCCCTCTTTCTCTCAAAGGGATAGACCAAATGGCTAGTGAGCTGTTAAATGTGCAACAACCCCTTGCTTCCCCTGATGCCTCCCTCCTCCACAACGCAACACACAGGACCCATTTACATTCCGACAAATTCTTTAACCTCTGCACGAAATCCTCTACATCTCAGCATCAAGTGATTTACACACGCAGCAGCGCAGTCCGACGGTGGCTGCTCATAGCCTTTTGGGGTTGAATACTAAAGGCTTGGCTGGCTTGTTCCCTGCACGGCCAGCCGGCTGCCAGCCGTCCCAACTGCGTTACAACGACCATCTGCTCCGCCACATTCCTATGGTGTTACCCCTGCCGAGGCTTTCACATGTTCACACCCCCCAAAACAAGTCGATTTGTTCCTATTACCTTATCTTTATTTCTTGGTTGCATGCCCTACACCATACCCCATCCAAGTCCGGCTCTACAATGTGTTAAATTAATGTAATATTGGTTTAATACTGGTACTCTGATCTACAGATTTAATAGTAAATAAAAAAAATGTCAGAGCATTTATTGATCAATTCAAGCTAAAAAATGTCATAATAATGTAACTTAACAACATCATTTTATGCCAAGAATAAATAGGCGTATGCATTTACAGATCCCCTCATCTCCATAAATCTCTGTTAATGATGATGACTTCCCAAAATCCCATTTACTGTATATAGTTTAATTCATATTGATACAGGTAAAATAATCTGAAGCCGAAAAATCTAAACCAAGTAGTGCGCAAAGACGCACCAAAATAAATACGCTCACACGCTGGCTGCAGGCCAATACACCTAAACCTTTTTCACCGCATGCATCTGTATTTCCCTTACTTGCTCTTTGGTAGAGGCAGTAAAAAAGACTTGGTGGTGTGTCACTCGCGTGGCTGTCATTAAGGGACTTTGTGAGGAGAAGGAGGGAGAGTAGGGGGGGGGGGCATAGAGGGAGTAAAGTTTTTTTTTCTTTGTGCTTTCAGCTGTATGGTAATTGGGCCGGCAGCACCTGCTCTCCCACAATAATACATCACCAGAGAGAGAGAGAGAGAGAAAGAGAGAGAGAGAGAGAGAGAGAGAGAGAGAGAGCGAGAGAGAGAGAGAGAGAGAGAGAGAGAGAGAGCGAGAGAGAGAGAGAGAGAGAGAGAGCGAGAGAGAGAGAGAGAGAGAGAGAGAGAGAGCGAGAGAGAGAGAGAGAGAGAGAGCGAGAGAGAGAGAGAGAGAGAGAGCATGGCCGGTTGCATAAACAGTAATCTATACAACATGCTTGATAACAAAATATCACAGTTCCTGCATACAATCAATAACATATAAAGCAATTATAAACAAGGCTATGTCTATTGTGGACACAATATAAGTTCCTGGCAGAATACTCTGTGTATACTATGGGAACATAACACTGACTCTACACATGGACCCACTGTCTAATTTGCATATCTGTGTGTATCTGCAGAAAAATGCGGGGAAGAATTCGCACTTGTTGGCATGATGTTGTTGTGAGCTTTTTCTCTGGCTGTGAAGTAACTGAATATGTTACATTTTGCCAAATGTGCTGAATGAGAGTTGAATGATTTATTCATTAAAATGTTGAAGCAGGTAGTTAAGTCCACTGGAGAGCTATATTACAGAGCATCTTCTAACGTTTATACATTAGAGCACACATAGAGGCATTGGGGGAGGGGGGCCATAATTAACAACTCTAATTGAGGCTGGTGTTTCTGCACAGCATCTTTGTTTTGGGCTGCTGCTGTCCCTAAACAAGGCCTTCGTTAACTGATCTTATACCCACGGACAACTTTCAGTCTATCATGTCGACACACACAGTGCTGATACATTGCGGTGTGGAGCTTGTGTTGTCCTATCATTGCATAAGTTTGATGACCCTGCTCAGTTCCCTCAGGGTCAATGCATGGATAAACGAGACGCCTATGTCTAATGTGGGTGCGTGTCCATGATGTGCTCTTTACACCCCTTGAGGCTGATTGAAAGGCCTTTAACCTTAAGCTTTAACACTATTATCCTTGCCTGCCACCGTCTTCCCAGATACCCGTATGTGTGTTTAGCTATAGGACGCTGCTCCGAGCTGCTCATTTCATTTAACCAGTTGATTTCAGCCCCCTTCTCAATAGCATACAATGCTCCTATGTGGCGTGGCGTAAAATCCCTCTCTTGAAGCCTTTTATTTACACTCATCCCGACTTTCAGAGGTCCCCAGTGCTCTTTCTCTCCCTCTCTGTATTAGGCCAATATACTATCAGTCATTCATCACCATGACGTGGCACACATTTTCTGATTACGCCGGCAAAGCGTGACTGAAAGGCATGGTGAGATGGAAAGTGACCCCCCCTCCCTCGTTCATCAGCATCAAGTCGACATTTTCCCCTAAAACATAATTTATGCCAGCAGATTCTCTAATTGTGTCTTAAGGAAACAGCAGAAAGTAGAAACTCCTCCCAACTGATCCCTCTTTATGAGTGTGTGTGTGTGTGTGTGTGTGTGTGTGTGTGTGTGTGTGTGTGCGTGCGTGCGTGCACGCGCGTGTGTGAGGTTAAAAAATTGTTTAACTGGAGGTCGATTGTTTAACTGAAGTGCTTTCCTATTGTCTATGTGTGTACGTGTCCCTGCGTGTGAGCGCGTGTGTGTGTGTGTGTGTGTGTGTGTGTGTGTGTGTGTGTGTGTGTGTGTGTGTGACCGGGAGCTCTGTGACACGCAGGGGGACAACAAAGGAAGAGGTCTCGCGCCCCGCCGCCCATTCATCCCTTTCTCTTGCGAAGTAATTCCCATTGATTCTTATTGAACGGCGAGTCGCGAGCCCCTCGGGGGAGAAACCGTGTGATTTGTGAAGGGTCGCGAGGACAAGACACGCCCCTCCTCGAGCCCCGGCCATCTGCTCACCAAACACCACAACACCAACCAGCTACCAAATGTCTTTCCCTCATCTCTATCTCTCTAGAGTCTCTTCATGTCTCACCTTTATATCCCTTTATTCTTCCTCTACACTTGATCAATCTGTTTCTCACATCTCTATGTCCTTCCTCTACCGCTTCCTCCTTTATTTCTCTCTTCAGCTTCTGATTTACAGGCCAAATGCCTTCATAGAGTATAGCTACTGGTTGCTTGATGGGACCTTGTGCCAAATCACAGTGGAGGCATGCAATGAGTATGAGGTGGCCACAGGCCATATGGCCAGTGTGTGTGTGTGTGTGTGTGTGTGTGTCTGTGTGTGTGTGCCAAGAAATGGATGGATGGCCGTCGTGGGAACCTCCACAATATCGCCATCACACCAACTACCCACACACACAAACACATGATCACACACACGCACTGTTGCACGTAGCATGACAGCCTTTGGTCTAGTCAGTTATAAAAATTAGAGTTCACAGGGACTCTGGATCATTCAATTTTAGCCAGAACAAATGTAACTCCATCTACGCTGCTTGGGTTCCCACATGCACAACGAGAATACTAATTTTAAACAGCTGGGGTGCTGACTGAGATATTTAATTTATGCCCAGGGTGAAAAGGGTTAAGGACGGCTGAATAGAGGCTGATATTCAATTAGACAAGTGTTTTAAATTCCTGTGCTGCTATGTTATTTCATTAGTCTGATTCATTACATTCATTTTGTATTTGTTCCATCACATTGTGTTGATAGATAGATTGATAGATGGATGGATAGATAGATAGATAGATAGATAGATAGATAGATAGATAGATAGATAGATAGATAGATAGATAGATGAGGATCATTCCTCTGCTGATTATAATGATAAAGGAAGAGTCGTATGACCAGGCTGCTAAAACCCCACCAGCAACAACACTGTGATGTCAGAAACTGGAGACTTACGTGTCCCCTCCCTATCAGAGCCACAAAAACCTGAGGATGCCTACCATCCCAGTCAGGAATGTAGCATCTTAGACCACCTGTCAGCCTCAATGTGTGACACAGACTTGTAGTATACCTGTGTTACAGTACATATATGATATACTGACATGTATGAAAGTCAGTTTAGTGAGAAAATATATGTTTGATTGTGTAATTTTACTTTTTGAAGGTCAATATGTTTTATTGTCACATTCAATAGCTTCAATATCAGATAATACTTTTTTCATTTGGCAAGCAAAATTGCCAAACATTACTTAGTTCTAGTGTCTGTAATGTGAGGATTTGCTGTTTTTCTTTGTCTTTTGTGTTATCAAATTAAACTATTTTGCATTTCAGATTGTTGGTCGGACAAAAAGTGCAATTTCAAGACATCAGCAAATTCATTGAGAAAACAATCAGAGGCTTTGTTGAAAATAAGCATTAGTTGCAGTTGTGCCATTGAGTGAAATAATGAAATTTAGATTTTTTTGTTTTATGGCTATACCATTAAATGAAATGGTAAATTCCAAGACGTTTGATGCCTCGTATGACATATTTCCCCTGTAATTCACCATGGAACAACGTTCTGTAGTTTTGAACAATGCTTGGTTATAAAACATCAATATCCAATGATGAAACATATTTGTGTTTATCTCTTTTTTATTTCCCACCTGACATGGTTGTCACAGTTTAAGTCTTGCTACACCATGCAATTGAATGTTTAATGTTTAACAGACTTAAAACAAGCAAACAAACAAACAAAAACTTTTGAACAAATCGCACACTGCCTGCTCCCTGAGATCCCTGCCCCGCGGCCCCCTGGGGGTCCTTGGCCTTTAGTTTGAGAACCAGTGGCCTCCAGCAGCAGGATTAGCCAGGCCAGCTGCCCAGAGAGACCCTGGGCCCTGGACGCTGACACCAGGCCTGACCCCAGGGTGGCTACTATCAGGGACACTGAGGGGATTTGGACAGCACTTGTGTATGTATGAGTGTGTGTGTGTGTGTGTGTGTGTGTGTGTGTGTGTGTTGTTCATTCAGTTGGACAACTGTTGAGCCAGTGCAGATTTGTGCAGAGGTGTTCTTTGTATGTATGTGTGTGCGTGCTTGTATGGTCAATTCTTTCCGGGGGTTAACTGCTGATCCAGTACAAATGGGAGGGATGGGGGGGGGGGGGCTGAGGGCAGTCGTGTGCTCCTGGAACATCTGCCTCCGTTTCTCCTGAGTCAAGCCTTGGTCAGGCGTGGGGGAGGCAATAGGGGGGAGGAACTCAAAGGGGAGGAGATGGAAGGGAAGAAGGAAGAGTAAGTGTAGGAGGAGGAGGAAGTTGAAAAGATCCAACGTGAATAGGCAACAAACCCAAACACTGTCTGCTGAAAATAGGATGCAGGATAAACCTCTTTGCACCTCTGGTCCTCTTTGATCACATACAGAGGATATACATAGGGACATGAATATAAAGCATGTCTATATGTGTGCACAGCCTGGTTTATTGTGTGTATATTTTTCATGTGCAGATTATGAAAACAGATTTTTCCCAGGAACAATAACTCTGAGCCTGGTCCTAATCAAACCAATCATGAACAGTGTGTGAGCTTGATGGGGCACATACAATATCAACTTGATCAAATTAAAAGAAAAGCACTTTTTTCATTTTGATGTACAGCTCATTATCCTGATTCCAGACTTCTGAGTTACCACACACATTTCTGTTCTTTTCAGCAAGTTAAATAAGGTGAAAACAAAATGTCCATTTCACATAAATTGCCACAATATATAGAACAACATGTTAAGCATGAGTTGCAATTCCAAAACCATGTCAATACAATACAAACGTTCCCATACAGAGCTCATAAGACAACTCACTAGCTCAAGTGAACGGGAAACCCACATGATATTCTATCACAGTCCACATGCAATTCATGTTTACTGTCCTTCTCTGCTCTGTACGCCAGTTCAGTCCTACAGAGTAGACTATCCCAGATCCTCGCCCCAGCAACCCCTTTGTCCAACCATATCACAGCTGGGTGATGTATGCACTTCCTATCAAACTAAAGCATTATCAATAGCATTGACTGTGGATAAAAACATCATGTACAATTAGCAAAATTATCCATTTGGCATGTTGTCAGATCACTCCACTCTAGAAAAACTCACAGCAACATTACAGGACAACTTCAAACTGTATATATAACACTATGTGCTTGTTTGTGAAATAAACCTATTGTCATCTGTTCTCTCTCTTTTCCCCGGTTGTTTGGTCTGACTATACACCTTTTTGTGTTATGTTGATGTGCTTTGTTCTGCATTGTCTCTTGTTGTTTACATTGCAAATACAATAGCAATTCAGTCTGATTACCAGGCTATCAACTTGGACCCAAACCTGAGAAATTACCTGAAGCTCTGTTTGTTCAACATCTGCACAGGTCTAGAGCCCTGTTTCCCAAAATGTCCCAAAGGCTGAGGTCATCCTAACCTATAGACTTAAAATTAAGTTACCATCATTGTTGTCACAGGTGTTTTGGGGGAACCAAGGCACAAATCATTGGTCAAGTTCTATTTAAAAATAAAATGCCTATACGTGGTCTTCATGAGTGCAGTGGCCATAGCCAATCCAGTGCAATCATTGGGGGGCAGATTTACAACACAGCTCCTCCCTCCTTGAAGATCAGTTGACTGGAAGCGGTGGATTGTCCTCCCAGTCCACAGAGCATCTGGCTGAGGAACGACAGATGCTGACAGCTGGACTGACATCTAGCATATGTCCCATTCTTTATTCCTGTTCCACTCAGACAATAGAGTGGAAGGGATGGGGGTTCTTTGTGTTGAGAAGGTAGACCTAATAGCTTGTGACTCCAGAAAAGAGCTCCCATTCTCCAGGAGAGGCTGGGGAGCAATTAGCCTGTCTCTGATCCTAGCCTGGGGAGTTATTATTGGTGGACTGAGCCCACAATAACCACAATGGTCTATTCTCATTCATGCCACATTAAGATGTTTACTTTTTCATTACAGCACCAGTACAATGAGGATTTAAGTTAGTTGTCCGAATTGTGCTCTATGGATAGATTTTAATTTTGGTTTGCATAGTCTTTTATATTTGGATTAATCAAACAGATAATTTATTGTGGGTACTAATGCATTGCAGTGGGCTCCGTACGCTGAGCACGTGTGTTTTGTTTTGCAACGTGATGACGCCACGCGTAGATTATAGGAAGTCATTTGAAGTAAACACAACACGGATACATCCTGCACATGTAGACTACACCAAGATCTGACTGTAAGTCTTCGCTATGAGAAGGTAAAATCATTAACACACATTACTGTATACGAGTTGGCTTGAAGGTAAAGGAAACGCAGCCGCCTCGCAATAAACACGTGAAACGGCAGGAAGCTAAGCTAACCTTTAGCATCCAGGTCCACTCTCACTGAACCCTGAAGTGAACCACTGTGCAAGCTGTCACGTGGTGTTTATCGTCTTGCAGTGACGTTAACCCAAAACAGTTGTATTAATTAAATACCTAAAATATAAGATGTAGCGAACACGTGACATTAACATGGCAGTCCCATAAACTGGCATATTTTTAGCATTTTGCTAAGTTACGTTTAAAGTTACCAATGAATTCACTCTGTCTCTCTGTATCTTCTCTGCAGGAATGGGTGTGAAAGGTCTTCAGTACTTTATGGACAGTTGCTGCCCAGAAGCCTGTGTGACTGTGCATCTGAGAAAAATGGCCAGGCAACAAGTTGCCAAAAGCCAGCAAGGCTGCAGGAGCACAGCTGACACTACCAGTTGAGTTCATGTCAGTGTGACAGTGTGGGGAGCAGTGTACAATACAACAACAATTTCAGGTTTATACAGTATAATGAATTGTGCTGCTTCTTTAAACCAATGCAAGTATGTCCACTATTTGTCCACTGTGCTTGTTTTTATCAAGAATTGTTTGATATTTAGTGAGAAGATGTGCATACAGACATGCATCTGTCTTGTCTGGGTGATGAGCCAAAAACTGGAACTGAATTCTAATTTCCCAAAAGAATTAGAAGGCAGTTTGGGCTAGTTTAGTATTTATAGCACAATATTAGTGAAAGCATTCATGTGTTAGTCCAGTATTTCTAATTACAATATCGGCTGTTCACAATAACATACTGTACATAAACTTCAAGATTCAGTGATGCTAGTAGTTTAAAAGTTAAGAGTTGTTTGATAATCTAACAGCTGTAAACTAAAAGATTTAAAAAAAACAATACACTTGATTATTGGAGATGTCTTTTCTCAGAATATGTTAGCATACAGGCCTGCTCTCTGTTACATTCGTGTTTTCACTCTCATTTAGGCCCCACACTCGTTGTGGATGGTATGGCCTGCTTGCGTCACTGGTACTCCTGTAAGGACTGGGTGTGTGGGGGGCAGTGGAGGGAGTACATGGATGTGCTGAAGGGCTGGGTGGAGGCCTTCACATCAGCAGGCATCAGACTGGTCTTCTTCTTTGATGGAGTGGTGGAAGAGCAGAAGAGACAAGTGTGGGTGAGGAGAGACTGTGAACTTGTTGCGTTCAAATATATTGAACTTTAATATGTTGAAAGTCAAATTGTCTGATATCACCCGCACCTATACTTATTCCAGATAATCCAGCAAGAGGTTATTATTGTGATTGTTGTTGTTTTTATGTGATGTCACATTGGTATATATTGTATAACAATGTGGAATATGTTTCACCCACCCTGGGTATTTTTGCTGGGTATCAATCCACTATTTTCTTTAGTTATAGAGTTTAATGACAGATTATTTTGAGCATTAGATGTTTATAATGTCAAAGAATTTAGAACACATAAACATGATATATTAAACGTCAATGACATTGAAATCTGCAGAGCCTGGAGTTTACTCAACTGATCAACCCTCTCTATACAACATCCTCTCCTGTCCACAGGTGAAGAGGAGACGCAGAGTGAACAGGGAGATTTCTAAAATGTTTCGTCACATGAAGGCACATGGAGAGCAGCCTGGTAGAGAGCTCTTTTGTCTGCCTTCTGGTCTGGCAACATTCACATGCTTTGCTCTCAGGTCAGCATTTACAAAACAACGTAGTAGCCCTCTTGTACATAATGTATATGCTGTGATAATAATATATATATATATATATATATATATTATAGACTATGCATCATTGGATGGAGTTTGAACTGATATCAAATGGTAGTTTCTGTTTTTCTGTTTATGTTGGAATTATTGTCTCTGTAGTTTGATATTCATTTCTTATTGCCGATTTTATTGTTGTTTACAGGTCATTGGGTCAGGAAGTGTTTTGCTCAGTGCAGGAGGCTGACTATGAGATTGCCAGCTATGCTCGTCAGCATGGCAGTATGGGCATTCTGGGACAGGACTCAGACTTCATCATATACGACAGGTTTGTTCAAATGTTTTTATACTTTTGCACTTCGTTGGATTGAGACAATTTTTTTTTAATTCCTGCAGAAAGACTTGCACTACACTACCTACTGGTCAGTTAAAATGCTGATAATAGATTAATAGATTCTGTGAATTGATATAATTGATAAGACAGTGTCATGTGGTTTTATATTTTAAAGTGCCCCCTACTTGTCTGTGGCAAAGCTGCGGATAGACAGCCTCACCACTGTCATGTACGACCGACAGAGACTCTGCCGAACCATTGGATTGACCGTTACCCAGCTACCACTGCTGGCCTGTCTCTTAGGTAATGATGTGGTGTCAGAGGAGCGGATGCAGCACATCAGGAACAACGCCATGGCAACATACAGGTATCTGGGGTTTGCTCTTAATATTTGTTGAAATGTATGAGGAATTTTCACTCGTATACTTTTCTAGATAAATGTTACCTCTGTCGTTGACTACATTATAAGAACATGTGTACTGCATGCAACCATTCATAATATTTTGAAAAATGTTCCATGAAATTATTTTCCAAGGTAGACTAATCTTGATTAGGCATTCCACTGTGAGTAAACTGAGTTAAAGTGTAGATGAGGACATTACATGACAGCAATATTATTGTTTCCCAGGACAAACAATCCCACACAACACTCTGGTGCTCCTCCGGGGCAGAAGGTGCTCGCTGTATCCCACCTTGTGAGCTCCTTGTGGGGAAGAGAGGAAAAAGAGACGGAGCTTATTCCTCAGTCTCTGAACCTGTCAGCTCCTCACAGAGAGCTATTACAGAGGGGGGTTCGCTCTTACTTGCTGCCTGGACAGGAAGCTTTTCAGCGAGGTGACATCTCTGCACTTCCCTCTGCCTTTGAGAAACATGTTAGTCCAGAAATATTAAAGGTATGATCTGCCCCTCATTATGTCTTTTCTGTTTTGAGAGTGCCAAATGTCACATTGACTTGCTATGTTTAACTTTGTGCTCTTCCCCAGGCCTGTAGAGAGAAGCATGTAGCCACAGAGGGTTTCATGGTTTACAGCGTTGTGTGTCAGGGTGTCATTCAATGTAGCAACAGTCTGGAGGATGAGGAGAACGCTGAGTTGCTGCCTCAGGCCCTCGTCTACAAGCCCTGCAGACAGCGCATCTATGGGCTGCTGCTGCTGCACGGCCGTGATGGTAGGACGGATGGATGTCATAAACACACGCACTCTGGCAACAACATGCACACAGTCAGAAAACCAAATATCTAAGTATAAAGTCACCAAAAGACAAATGCACATCTGAAGGTAGACAACCACACATTTACAGACGAGAGTAGTAGTTAAGTTGAGTAGTTTAAAAATAAAGACAAGAAAGCTCTTTTGTGTTCTCCATACAATGGTGCAAAGTCAGGCCAAGTCTGACCATGACTTTGCTTGTTTTCAGGCAGCAGTGTCGACCTTCCAGCAGTCAGGGAATGGTTTGTCTATCCTGGAAACCCTCTGAAGGAACCTGACATGGTCCACCCTGTCCCAATCAGCCTCCCATGTACTTTACCTGCTTGTTTCCTCATTTGCTGTTCTCTGTATTTATTGGCAGCTTTTTATAGACAAAAACTGATTTGAATCTAGTTATGCCAGCTGATGTTAATTAGGAGATGAGTTTTTCTTTTAAATATGGATGATGTTACTCTATGCTTTGGTAATAGCTTTAAGTTTACAAATCTTCTAATAAGCAACAGAACAACAACAAGGGGGTCATTTGGTCATTGAACATGTTTCAATGTTTCCTAGGAATTATGTTTGGCCATCAGAATGACTCTGAAATGTTGCTTCTGGTTATGTTTGAAAGCTTAAAGAGAAAGTCCCACAGTAATGTTTCTCTGTCTGAATGTGTAGGTGATCAGCCCAGTCTGGACTTGTTATGGTTCGGCACTGGTCCTGAAGTTTCTACACTTCGCTTGATGTCCTTCCTTTCAGTCTTCGATTGCCAGGAGTTCTCTGACTTGTATGGAGATATTGACGACTCTCTCCTGGCTGCTCTCTGCCTGGTGACGTACATAGTCCTCCAGGTAGTGTCAACTCTTTCTTGTTTCTTTGATAGGTTTCAGTGGATGATGAAGAGAAATTAAACAAAGGTCGTTAGCCAATGCTGAGGATAGTATTTACTGAGCAAAAATCAAATAAATTAAACAGGAAAAGGTGGAAACACTTTGTCTAACTACATAAACCCCTCTGGGAAAGATAAACTGAAAAGCCCAATCAAAGACTTGTACAAGCAGTCCAATGATTTGATTATGAGACTCTCATATCTCATGAGTCATTTAAAGGTATTTATAAAATAGAAACAACAAATGGAAAATAGTATTTAATTGAATGATAAATAATTTGTTTATAATTGAGTTTTTTTTCTTCTAATTCAAATTACACGTAAGTGAATGTTTTTGATGGTATACTAGTATTTATTCCACTACAACCGTCTCTTGAGTCATGTTGGGTGTTCCAGGTGCAGAAAACATGAAAACATCATTAGTGATGGGTACTTCACTGTGATTGATGCAACTGTTTTGGTTTTCACTGGCCTGGCGGCATGTTTGGCTTTCGCATTCAATTGATAAGTTAAGCTGTTAAATGAAGCAGACGGGCACAATAGCATCAGTTTGTATTGAGGCATATAAGTCATCTTTTGATTTAGGATTTACTACTATAACATATAGACAACAATTATTCTGCTCTTTTGTCAACTTGTGATTTGAAGTTAAACATCACTTGTTGGCGGTTTGTTGTGTGTTGTTTTGTCTTGGCTTAATGGTAACCACTATCACCCACTGAGTACCCAGTTTAGCCACAGACACTGGTCTCTGTAATTCCAGCTCTTACGTCAACAGCTGCTCTGATAACCACCTAGAGGCTTTGAATATCTTAAGAGCCATTTCTTAATTCACCTTGCTACAATTGTGTCATTATTTTGGTTGTAAATATTAAACTATAAACATGTGTGCTGTTTGTAATCCTGTGATAATGCCTTGTTTTTTAATTCTTCCAACAGAGTGACCACTTTTCAAAGTAAACTGGAGTAGTAGTAAAAAGCAGAGATTTGTGATTTTGGTTTGCACATTTTGCATTGACGTCATCTTATTGAGCTTTAACACAACAGAGATTACCGGATCACATCAACTGGATAACGGTGCATGCGTCATTTTGCAGAAGCTAAACAAAAATTTACTCTGTAGATTTATGTATCAGCTCTGTAACAAACAGATCTGACACAAGAGATTTGACTTGCTTTGCATTTTTTAAAACAAGGCTTACATTTAAACATCTTTGTGTCACAATGTATAAAATACGTTAGTTAAGTTTCTCCCATAAACTTGTCGGACTCATGACAGTAAAAAAACAAACAAATCAAATTGAATATAGCAGAATCAGAGATATCTTGCCAGACTTTCTAACTCCACAACCTTAGAAATTTTCCATTTCCAAACTTGTATTCTTCAGCCCCAACCAAAGCTGACTCAAGTGACATCACTTGAGGCTTTACGCAGCCAGTTCTGGAGCCACCAAAAGCTTTATACAACAGAACAACTAGAAGAGTAGCCATAGTCAAACATACGATCTGTGAAGTTTTAACAAACAAGTTAAATGAGGATATTAACCCTACACCTTTGTAAGTTAGACCAACCTTTACAATATATTTGTACCTAGCACCACTCTGTTCAGTTTAGACTCAAAGGACCTAGATTTTGGGGATAACAGACAGATCATTTAAATTGATGACGGACCAACAGACGGACAGAAGAGCAGCTTGTTAGACGGCCTGTTATGGGTAGTCGGGCTGACAGACAACAGTAGCTGTTGTTGTCTGATCACTGCTGCTTTCACATTCCCTCGTCACTCTTCAATTTAAATAGCTTCAGGGTTTGTTTGTTTTGTACACACAGCTGACCAGCCTTGTTTCTGCTTTCAGCATTTTTCTTTTCTCTGTTGAATTGTTGTACAGAGAGCAGACAAAACAAACGGACCCACACAAAAGACAAACTGGGATGTGATTGAATTGACTAACCATATATTGTCCACTGTGTGTGTGTTTGTATGATTTCAGGTACAAACTTTTTCTCAAGAGGACGTGGATGCTTACCTGAGTCAGGCTGTGTGTCTCAGACTAAAATCACCTGATGAGCTTCAACAGATCAAGGTCAGTGAACACAAAGGCATGCATAATGTGTAAATGGTCCACTGTTTTTTAAAAGGAACAGATCCGTTTCCGGTTTGTTCCAATGCACCCTAAAGTTGTTGATGTTCCTGCTGCAAGAAGACAATGTCTCCTCCAGTTTACAGTAAACAAGGTCCGTCTGTGGCAAACACAGCTCAGAAAATGTTTCCAGCTATAGAAAGTCAGAAGACAAATGTGGAGAAAATACAAATAAGCTTCTGATTGTGTCTCCAGAAAAACAAACAAGTAAACAAACAAAAAAATCAAACAATTATGGCTAAACTGCAGTGCAGTTGTATTGAAAATGGTAATTTTTAACATTAGATTTAAAAAAAATTAAATGTTCACCAAGTTCAAATGTATAATGCATACGTTTCTGGATTCTTTTTTAATTCATGTTTCTTATATATTTTTACAGACACAACCTGAAATCTGATGGTTTGATATGATATCACTGTCACATCTGAAGCACTTGTTATCGCTGGAGATCAAATTACGTCGCAGCATTTTAAATTGTGAAATTCTGTTGATGTATTAAAGTACAAATTAAAACTGACAACAGATGTTTGCAGGACATGAATCTCTGATCTGAGCAGCAGTTCTGATGCCCAGTGTTGAAGGAACACTGATCAGAATGAACGTTCAGACAGAAACTGACAGAAGATTTATGAAAAACTATTTTCACAATCAATTCAGTTATTGTAACAACACAATTAATTTGAAGATGTCACTTTGGGCTTCAGAAACTTGTAATGGGATTTTTCACAATGGTTACTAAGTGGTCGTAAACAATAATTGATAAATTGATAGATAATGCAAATAGCTGCAGTCTTAATCTAGACAGAAGTGTCAATAACATCAGCGAGGCAGCATTATTACTTCTCCTCACGGTCTTCAGTGAGCTCAGTGGATCTGACTCATGATCTCTCACAGATTCAAGAGTCAGCTATGCTTTTCCATTCTCTGGGAAAACGGCTGCGCTGTTTGCTGCCTTGTTGTAGCCCCATTTATTTTTACTGCTTAATTACCATACTTATGTCAAGTAATTTGTATTTTTGCTGCTTGTCTGTTTCCTACACAATAATTATTGCTGGGCGTTGATTTGAATATGCTGTCTGGGAGAAGTTCAAGGCTGCAGCAGGGGGGTTAACTGAGTGACTAGTATGGATTAACTACACACACCCACACACACACACACACACACACACACACACACACACACACACAAATATAATATAATGCATGAATATACGGACATGTACACCCACAGTATTTATTTAAATATTAGATTGTGTATGCATGTGTGTGTGTGCGCAGAGCACTGTACCAATTTAAAACCTCTTTATTCTTTCAAAACACACCCAAAAAAATTAAAGAATTGAAAAGTGTGTGTTCAGCTGACTGAAAATGACTCACACCATATGTGTGTGTGTGTGTTTAGGGGAAAGGGGTTGCGGGTAGGTTTTGAGATGCGTTGGTTTCGTTTCAACGTTCTTCCCCAGGGGACTGTGATTGTGGTGTGTGTGTGTGTGTGTGAGACACAGAGTATGCTGGCGACAGTCGCCTGTCTGTCCTGGCTGACGCTCACCACATGGAGCTATTTACACCAAGCACACTCCGCCCGCTGGACACACGCACACACACACACACACGTTTCTGTCTTTGTCTCTCTCACTTTGAGTGTTCTCATGTTCCTCTACTTTACGCTCTCGACCACTTTCTCTTTTTTCTGTCTCTCTTCACGTTGCATTTTATCTCTTTTATTCTCTCCCTCTCTTTTTGTGTGGGTGTGTTTGTGTGCACCTTCAAGCTTTTGTGTCTAGTGGTTTATTGTTTTCAGAAGGTGAAGCTGTATTTGACTGGAAGCAGGTGGCAGGCAGGGCTGTGTGTGTGTGTGTGTGTGTGTGTGTGTGTGTGTGTGTACACGTAATCACTGTTATCAGTGCTATCTACCAGAGGACAGGTGAGAGCACACACACTGAGAACATCTGCCTGGTGTTGTCACAGTTAGCTTGCTCTACACTTCTTCTTCATCACCCTTGTCTTCTTTTTCTTTATTGTCCTACTTCAGTTTCTTCTTTCTTCCCGCTCTTTCTCTTTTTTATGGTCTTTGTCAGCAAACAACATAATCTTCTTCCTGTTTTTACTTTAGTGGCTCAACTGAAACTATTCTAACTGGATCCAAAAATCCTAGCACGAGTATTTAATTTGCCGAAACATAAAATATCGTGTAGAATATTGTGTCCAGTGGTGTACTGGCCGTCTGGCATTCACTTTTCTCCCTCTGGTCTCATCAGTCAAACTTGCAAGAATTTATAGTGTCAATCATCATATCATTTAATAAGAAAAGTCTAAGGCCTTATTCAAATCTCACCTGAACTGCAGCATCTTACTTTCATGTAAGTGTGGGATGCTGTTGCAGTGAACAAATCTATGCAAAGAAGTTTCACAGTGAAATGTGGAAACCAGATCAGCCAATCAATTTCCCCTAGCTAGCTAGATTGCTAGTGACAGTGAAGTGGGTGGTCTGAGTCGTATATCATTGTGTGATTTATGTGTTAGGCTTGAGCAGATGAGGTTGTGCAAATTGGGGTTCAATTCATCAATTAGTTTAGCAGCTGGGAGTAAAATTGTAAGAAATTTGTTTCGGGTGGTGACACTGAGCATATTGAAGAAACAGATGGCTCTTTAAGGCAAGCACTGTTTAAATGATGCTAGATCTCTCTACGTATGGTGGAGTGATTGTCTGTGGGGTCAGTGGTGAAACTTCACCTTTGTGTTGAAGTCGGGTATGACCTGCTGGCAGCTCAAAAGAGAGTCAATGTCACTGCAGTCGTGGTTGTCTCATCTTTAAAGTACAGATACTCCAAAATATCGAGCCTCGTGATGCAGATGTACTTCCAACCAAAGATAAAGCCAAACTCTTTTCGTCCTCCATTCTCAGCTGCCTGTCTTGTCCAGTCGTGCAGTGCAGCTGGGATCTCTCTACGTCCGAGGACTGAGCAACCTGCTGGGTGCGAACTGTGCCAGCGGCTGCCCGCTGCCCATCGCTGCCCTTATGCCTTGGCACAGCTTCGATGGACGGCTGTTCCACTCAAAGTACCTGCTGGCACATAGCGGCACAGAGAAGACTGTGTTGCTGGACATTGATGTGAGTGGAGACAGAAAAACAAAAAGGGAAATGTGTTTGTGTGTTGTTTGTGGCATGTTTTGAGGAAAGAAAAAAGTTGTTTTCTGTTGCAATTACTTGTATGATTTTCTGTATTTTTTACCATGAACAGAATGATTGAGACAAGTGGGACCAAAGTGTGTTGTCATTTGCCTTTCTCTCCAGCCGTCCTGTTTGTCTCTGTTTCTTCGCCTGAGAGAGAAACTTACAGAAACCTGCAGGAAGCGAGGCAGAGTCCTGCAGTCCAGACCCTATGCACCAGAACATGGTCATAGAATCACACCAGGACCCAGATACAGAGAAAGACACGCAGGTAAGACGTAATTCTGACGGACTTAACTTTACCTACTTGCCACCTACAACTTCAGCCATCTGCCATAGTTTTCAGTGCAAGTGAACACTTTCTTTTCACTTGTGACCGGTAGGCATTGGACAATATGTAAATTTTATTATTCTGTCCAAAATAATTGTGATTCACAATATTATCCAGATAATTCTCTGAAATCTATTATAATAAACTCTGAAAATTGCACTAGAACATACCGGAATAACTTTTTTTTTTTTTATCGGTTCACAGATATTTTAACTGAAAAGAGCACGTTCTGTTGTTTTGATTAATATGCTTAGTGTTTTCAAAGGGATTTAATGCCTTCCATGTTCTTTCCTTTGACTCAACTCTGTCGGTGAATGTTGGTTCTGTGTTGTTTCGTGTAACATAATTATGTTGCTATTTTGACCAGAACTCTTTGGAAAAAGAGATTTTGGTGTTGTGACCATCATGGTTAAATAAAGGTCAGAGAGAGAAAAACGTTTTGACCTGAATTAAGAAATGTTATGGTGTTTCTAGGGCGCCCTGGTGGCTTAGTGGTTAAGATGCATACCATATAACCACAAGGCCTTGGTGCAAATCTGGCTTGGTGGACCGTTGTTGCATCACATCCCTCTTTGTCTTCCTGTGTTTCCTTTTCTTATTGTAAAGTTTACAATAAAAAAGCAAAAATGCCCCCCAAAACATGATAAAAGTGATGTTATGATGGCAGTATTATTTGTAAGGCTTTATGTCTTTATGTCTAATCGCTGTTTAAAGTACAGAGACGTAAAAGGACCTCCAGTGATCTGTGCGGTAGAAACACACTGTGGCTCACATGAAAAACTGATGAAAATACTCCTGGAGCCAAACAGAGTAGCAGCATTTTAATCTGACAGTTCATCTGTGGTTGTAGTTCTCTGGTGCCCCTCACCGAACCACATTACCCAGAGGGCCTCGCTGTAACGAGCTCCATGTGTGCATACCAGCGTGCGCGCGTACACACACACACGCACACGTGCACGTATGGATCCGAGACTTTGCCTTGTCAGTGCACCAGTAATAGTAGGTTTCTGTTTATAGGCTGAGAGAGCTCTATTTTAAGACACACAACAAGGCTGACTGATTACAGACCTCTCTCTTCTGTCTCTCCCCTTCCCCTCAGTTGTTCCCCTCTGTCTAACTCCTCATTTTTTATTTTTTATTTTACTGTTTTCTTCACCCTCTCTTTTCCTCATTGCTCACTGCTGTTCTCGTTCTGGTGCTGCATTCAGAGCCTTAACATTCTCCAGACGCTTTTCCATCTAATTATACACAGATTTTCAAACATATTCACCCTCTTAAACACCTACAACTTTAATTGTGATAAGGCCTTTACACACCAGGGGCATGATGAATAAACAACATGAAAATTTCGAAATACTTGGCTATTCATATATCATCTATTCATAACGGCAGCAATGCAAATTCGTGACAGCACTTTTTCAATAAAATGTTTTAAGAGATTCACGCTGACAAAGTATCAACTACTGGTAGTCTCAGCTATTGTAAGCTGTTTTATAGAGTTTTGTTATAGCGAAATGCTCTGAATGAATTTGATGTCCCTCTGGCAAATGGTTATGCAGTGTATATGTCTAGGGCTTTAATTGTGAAAGGTAAGAACTGAAGGAGTGGATCCAGTATGCGCTGCCTTTTGTCAAGATTGAAACGAGTAATAAAGTTTGCTGTCTTGGTTCGGACCAAGGAGCCTCTGTGATGTTATCCAATGTAGTGTACGCACATTGGTTGAATGATTGGTTGATCCCTTTATCAACCCCTGCTCAGGAAAGTTTTTTTTTTGCCACGTAAGATTTGTGTTCTGTGTGAAAGTACTCATGACAAAAACAGCAGTTCGAAATGATCAATTGACATGAAAATGAATCGCATGAAGAAAAAAAACACCCCCGGTGTGTCAAGGCCTTTAATGTGGCCTGTCACTATAGGATGCTCTTAGTGTGCAGACTTTAGGCCAAGTTGAGCTTCCTGTTGGTTCAGGACTCGTCCTGCTCAGTGTTCAATCTCAGAAGACTACTCAGCAGAAGCTTGTGAAACGTGAACCCATAGTTTCTGTTCAACCCTGTGACTAAACCTTTAGTAAACCTTTAGCGACCATCTCTCTGCGCGACATGTTGGTCCAGAGTCTCCCAGAATTGCGCCGAACTGTCTGCGTTTTGCCCAAGTCAACCCTCGTTGGTCTCATGAGGATGTTTCTGGTTTTATAGATGGCTATACACTCTCTCTACCTCAGTGTTTCATTTCTGCCAGACGCAGACACCAATCATTACTACAGAACTGTGGGGATATGGAGTGTGTGTGTGTGTGTGTGTGTGTGTGTGTGTGTTTGAGAGAGAGAGACAGAGAGTTTGTGTGTGCGTGAGAGTAGTGGTGGCGCTATGTGGTATCGTTGAGGGCCCGGTTTGGTTTTTGTTTGGAATCAGGCCTGATGTTTAGTCTCCTCAGCAAATATCTCCTCTGCCCGCCTGCCCTTGCAATTACACTCCAACAGTGAATCCAGTTTAGCTGCTCTCCCACGTCTCTTCAGTTTATTTCAGATTGCCTCCAATTCGTAGAGTATATTTTACTTTAGAGCAGTGTCGTCTCCTCCAATCTGTCCTCTGATAGTTTTCATTTTCATTAACGCACATTTAACACAATTCCTCTAATACCTCTCTAATCTTATTTATCGCACTGTTTTGGTTTTAGTCTGAATCTCAATCTGAGAAACTGAAACTTTTCCAAAAGACAAGCCAACCACAGAAACAGTGTTGGTGCTTGTGGGCTGACTGACACATTTATTTATGCATGGCATCCTTTCATGTTTTTTTTTCTGTACTTTCACATTCGGCTGATTTGGCATAGTTGACTACGGCTCCGTTTTGTCAATGTCTAAAGTTGGACTTGGTGCTTTATTTCAAGCATTTTGTATTAGCACATCCGCCAAAGCTCCTTAAGTGAAAGGTATCTCACAGGCTTTTCTGAATGCGAGGGCAGATTTTAATGGAAACTAAACAGGAGTAGGGAAACATTTAGCTTTTTCTGTCTATTAATTGATTTTGTAACCAAAAGTAGAGCAACAGACCATAAACACAAACATGTGTTTCATCTTAGTTTTTATTTATTTATTTGTATTTGTTAGATGACAGTTGACAAAGAGATCTGTAAGCATTCAGCTTTGTGAATAATTTGACTTTCAACACTGGCAGCGTTTGTCAGACGTGATGAGTGTGTGTGTCCTCTGTGATATGGCCATGGGTTGTTTTTTTGGCTGTTCTGTGGGTAACCTTGAAATAATTGTGGACAGACTTTAAAGGCAAGCTGTGTGTGTGTGTGTGTGTGTGTGTGTGTGTGTGTGTGTGTGTGTGTGTGTGTGTGTGTGTGTGTGAGCCCACACTATAGACTTCTGCCTTATGTACTAATGGAATTGAAAATGAACAGAAAGAGATGGGAGGGGAAAAAAACAATAGTTTTTTTCACATAGTGGGTTACTTATCCCAGATTTACTAAGATTGTTGAATTTAACAAATTTCATTGGTCCAGACTCTTAAAATAATAAAGGCTGTCATGTAGGCGAGTAATTCAGCAGAAAACTAAAATATATTGTTTCCCCTGCCAACTTAACTGTTTTAATTCACTCTCTCTGCTCTCATCGGCATCGGTTTCGGTTGCAGCAGATAAAGCCGATATACACAACCTGCTCAGCACCAAACAGCAGACAGATGCAGTTAGAGATTACCTGGCGAACATAGTGGAGCATTTAGCAGCTAAAGAGAGATATTTCTGATATGCACAATTTTAAATTATTGCTAATGTTGCTCTGTAACTGCTGGATGTGTAATTACAAAAACATTCTTTTTTATTTAAAATGCTGCTATCTGTATCAGTTACTGTAGGTTTAAGCACATTTTGGTAAAAGTAAATATTAATGGATACAAGTTTAATATCCAATATCTAAAAAAACTGCTTCATCTTGGTGCTGTTTAATCAGATTTGACTGCCAGTGGCCAGTCGCAGCTCAGAAATATCCAACATCAGACTTTTCTATTAGAGCTCATCGCACTTCAAACAAGACAGTACACAACAATACAGAAACTTTGTCAGAGCATAGTGTGTTCATGTAGGACTTAATACGTTTTACTGTCCTCTTAAATATGACATTTCTCACTTTCAGGTGGTAGTGAGAACTGGAGGAAAAGAGGAGAAACAACAGGAGGTCATCGACATGGAGGAGGATGGAGGGAGAGAGGGGAGGCAAGTGGAGACCCGAGTGAAAATGACAGCAGAGAGAGACTGTGGCAGAGAGGAGACCATTTCAACCCTCACTCTCACTCTTATCCTTACGGCCATGATGGAGGACCCCAGAACACGAGGCATCCTCAAATACAGTCCAGAGGTCGATCGTACCACAACAGAGGGAGATACAGGCCGGCTCCGAGGTAACATCAGTGTGAAACTAGTTGTTCCTCCTCTTTTGTTCTTATCTCCTCTATATATCACATTTCATCGTCTCCTCTCCTCTCCTCTCAGGTGGTCGCAGCCTCCTGCACCAAGAACATAACTCAACCCCGAATAGAGAGGAGAGAAGAGGAGGATTAGAGGGTAGGATTTCAGGAGTTAAGAGGATGGTAGAGATGTGATGAAAGGAGTGAAGGAATCAAATTTCTCTGAACAAACTGGTTAGTGAATTACCCATCAGCAATGTTTGTCTAAAGGATGCAGTAGGTAGAGAAATGGGGATTAAGAGATGGCGGAATGAAGAGATTAGGAATCATTTAATTTGCCATTTCGTCTTTTTTGTGCATCTCAAAGTAATCCGGTAGACATACTTTAAAAGTAAAATCTTTTTAAAGCCTCTCCTTTATCTCAGGGCAACTTACCTGTTGTAATGTGGCAAAGAATGTACAGTTTGCATCAGCACTCACCAAACAAACACAGAAATGAGCCACTTCAGACATGCACTGAAGTAGATCAATGATTAATCCCCGAGCCTGTTTACCTCTTATCTTTGACAATAAAAGAACAGAGATCTTAAAAGCTGTGTGTGTCCAGTGGTATAATCCTTTTAAAGGCATGGTTTTAACTAGAGAAACAGTAATGCAAGTATCAAGTATCAGCTGAAATAGGGCCTCAGTGCCGGAGATTTATACACCTCTGTAAGGTGATACCAAGAGCGGTTTGTGACATGTCAAAAACAAAGTGAGGCAACTTGAGTGTTTGCTTTTTTCATACAAAGAAGAATGTGAGTTGTCTGTAATGGATACTAATAGAGAAAGATGTTTATATGTTAAACTGTTTTGTCCTGAGTTAAGTAAACAACCAGAACCAGATTTCACACTATGTGAGAGTATTGAGCATGTTGGGATTAAAATGCTGTGATTTGCGTGTGTGTGTGTGTGTGTGTGTGTGTGTCTGTGTGTGTGTGTGTGTGTGTGTGTGTGTGTGTGTGTGTGTGTGTGTGTGTGTGCACGTGTTGGGTTGATGATGAATGTATAGCCTTTACAGCCAGGCTTACAGATTGTCTTCCTGTAGCACAGTGAATGTCGTAAAACTTACCAGAGAGGAAAAGGATGCAGAGAAAGTTCCACAGCCTGAGTGCTCTCATTTGAGTGTGTGTGTGTGCGTGTGTGTGTGTGTGCATGTGTGTGTGTGTGTGTTTGCCTATAAGCGGTAAAGAAATGTGAGAGTGAATTTCTCAACAAACGGAAACAAATGAGGGGAAATCAGAGTGTTGATACAGTGATGTGAGACGGTGTGACAGAGCGGAGAGTTACATCAGTTTTTTCTCCTGTAGTTCAATGATACACTCATTATACAGTAACAGATACAAGACTATTTTGTAGTGCTTTTATAAATCGTCAGACTTAAAAACACACTCAGCACATGGACAGTGTTTGAGATAGTAATCTTTTATGTTGTGTATCAATCTTATGTGATCTGTCACTGTGTTCCTTTTTGGAGGGAATATTTGTCTTTTTATAGTTGTTTTTTAATCTTATGATTACTTATATTCTAAAATTCAATATAAAACATTTAAAAACACCAACATGCATCAGTAAAGATCGTTGCATGAAACTTTGTTTCCCATAATCTGTACAACGGAGGTGAGCTAGTTTGTCCCATAGATTCACAATCGCCACATCTATGGGGATTACCCAAGTTGTAATATCCTTAACTTTTCCTTTTATGTGACTCCATAATATACATTCTATATACAGTATTATATATAGGTAGATTGCCAGAGCAATGTATCATTTTCACAAGTGATGTACAGTGTAAAACGTTCAGTAAATTTACAGAGTTGAAATTGAACAAGAGAGGAATTGAACAACTCATTGATTATGAGTTTTCTAAGAGGATGAGATCAAAGCATCCCCTCCTTGTCTTCCCTCTCAGTCCGGAGGCAGCAGAACAAACATCAGAGCGTGTGTGTTTTTAGGTTCATAACTGTGGTGAGTGGAGTGGTAGTGTACATGAGGAGGGGTGACAAGGGTGGGGCACGCAACACACATACATGAGTCTGGTCCAGTTGCCCCTTCTACATAATAACAATAACAGGAGGAGGATTGTTTTCTGTTGTGAATAGGAAGCGAGGGATGGAAAGTTAAAACGGGATGAAGAGGGAAAAAAACAAAGTGGAAGATGGAAATGAAGGCGTTTTAAAGGAGAGATGAGACGTAAACATTGAGAATAGCAAAACGAGGAAGACGTGGAGCGGAGGAAACGCAGCCAGAGGAGTGGGCTATGGAGAGGTGGAAGACTAAGAATAGAGAAAACTACAGAAAACAGGATGAGAGGTGGATTTAGAGTAGAGGAAAGGGTAAGACAGAAGAGTTAAGAACACAAGCAATTTGAGTCAGTAGTCGTGCTTCAACCACAGGAAACCCTGTTGGCTGCCTGACAGATCAGCTTCCTGCGTGTGTGTGTGTGTGTCTGGGTGGTGGAGGTCTGGGTGTGGTCCCTCCAGCAGCAGGGAGACAAACAGTCAAACCCCCTTTCGAGGCCTCCACCCCGGGATTGGCCTCTTTCCTCTCCGGTGGCAGTCATTCAACAGGCTGTCTGCTCTATTTCGTCCTACACTCTCTGTCTGTCTTATCTAAACTCTCTGAGGCTTTCTTCCTGCCGAAGTCATCAAACCAGGCACCCAATGGTGAAACCCAGCTGGACCAAGGGAATTTGATTTTAAAACCTCGTGGTGTCCAGCGGTGACCACAATGGGTGGCACCTAAATGTATCCCGTCATGACCACAAAACCACTTCATCAAACTTCACCCGAAGGAAAGAGGCCCTTTGAGGCAGAGTTACACTTTCATGATTTCACGCATTTACCTTTGGACAGGTGCAACATGGTGATACTGTGTAGTATTTGTCACAGGGGTTTTGGATGTTATGATATTTATAGCCTCAATCTGGTGAGTATGATGGTCTGTTCTGATGGGTAAATGTCCTACTGACTTTTAACTAGAATGTCTCAACAACTATTTGATGTATCGCCATGAAATTTGGCCAGTTCGTCTGTGGACTGTCTGCACTACAAGCGTGCCAACTGTGCACTAGAAAAGTTAACTGGAAACTCTTACCGTACTGTTCTTAAATCATATTCCCCATCCATGGTCCTACCCTTTTCTTTTTTTCATGTTGTCAAATACAGTAAAGAAAGGAGCTCTGCTTGTTGGAGGTCACCATCACGTTTTATTGCATCTGTGTTACGTTTCGCGGGTATGCATACCCGTGATTGTAGTATGTATATGTTGGGACTTCACCATGTGGTTGAAACAAAGAGAGAGGCCTGCATGTCATTTTGAAAGCCTGGATTGTGAAATTACGCCAACCCCCCAACAGAACAAAATCTCACCTGAGTGTGAGATTTGGTTCAAACCACAACACTGGTGCTTCATTGGACGAGGGCCATGGGAGCCCCAGGGAGTCCCTGTGACACGGCCGTGCCATGATTCATAATATAATTGATTTTTGATCAGTATTGTTAGAGATAAATAAACTCAGTTATATTTTAAAGAGACGTTTTCTGTGACTATTTTGTGCATACAGTTGTGGTCAAAAGTTTACATACACTTGTAAAGAACATAATGTCATGGCTCTCTTGAGTTTCCAGTTATTTCTACAACTCTGATTTTTCTCTGATAGAGTGATTGGAACAGATACTTCTTTGTCACAAAAAACATTCATGAAGTTTGGTTCTTTCATGACTTTATTATGGGTTAACAGAAAAAGTGCCAAAATCTGCTGGGTCAAAAATATACATACAGCAACATGAATTAGCAATTTTGGTGACTTAGAAAGTTGTGTCAATGAAATGAGCTTCATAGCATGGCCTCTTAACTTCTTGTAAGTGATTATGAGTGACTACAGCTGGTGTCTTCTCTGAGGCCATTTAAATAGGGCTCATTGGATACAAACGCCCACAAACGCTACAATGGGAAAGTCAAAGGAGCTCAGCATGGATCTGAAAAAGCAAATCATTGACTTGAACAAGTCAGGAAAGTCACTTGGAGCCATTTCAAAGCAGCTGCAGGTCCCAAGAGCAACAGTGCAAACAATTGTTTGTAAGTATAAAGTGCATGGCACTGTTTTGTCACTGCCACGATCAGGAAGAAAACGCAAGCTATCACCTGCTGCTGAGAGAAAATTGGTCAGGAGGGTGAAGAGTCAACCGAGAAGCACCAAAAAGCAGATCTGCCAAGAATTAGAAGCTGCTGGAACACAGGTGTCAGTGTCCACAGTCAAGCGTGTTTTGCATCTCCATGGACTGAGAGGCTGCCGTGCAAGAAGGAAGCCCTTGCTCCAAAAGCGGCACCTTAAGGCTCGACTGAAGTTTGCTGCTGATCACGTGGACAAAGATAAGACCTTCTGGAGGAAAGTTCTGTGGTCAGACGAAACAAAAATCGAGCTGTTTGGCCACAATGCCCAGCAATATGTTTGGAGGAGAAAAGGTGAGGCCTTTAACCCAAGAACACCATGCCTACCGTCAAGCACGGTGGTGGTAGTATTATGCTGTGGGGCTGTTTTGCTGCCAATGGAACTGGTGCTTTACAGAGAGTAAATGGGATAATGAAGAAGGAGGATTACCTTCAAATTCTTCAAGATAACCTAAAATCATCAGCCCGAAGGTTGGGTCTTGGGCGCAGTTGGGTGTTCCAACAGGACAATGACCCCAAACACACATCAAAAGTGGTAATGGCATGGCTAAATCAGGCTAGAATTAGGGTTTTAGAATGGCCTTCCCAAAGTCCTGACTTAAAATCCCATTGAGAACATGTGGACAATGCTGAAGAAACAAGTCCATGTCAGAAAGCCATCAAATTTAACTGAACTGCACCAATTCTGTCAAGAGGAGTGGTCAAAGATTCAACGAGAAGCTTGCCAGAAGCTTGTGGATGGCTACCAAAAGCGCCTAATTGAAGTGAAAATGGCCAAGGGACATGTAACCAAATATTAGCACTGCTGTATGTATATTTTTGACCCAGCAGATTTGATCACTTTTTCTGTTAACCCATAATAAAGTCATGAAAGAACCAAACTTCATGAATGTTTTTTGTGACAAAGAAGTATCTGTTCCAATCACTCTATCAGAGAAAAATCAGAGTTGTAGAAATAACGGGGAAACTCAAGAGAGCCATGACATTATGTTCTTTACAAGTGTATGTAAACTTTTGACCACAACTGTATGTGTTGTGCTCAGATTCAAACCTTCACTGTTCACTCTGAATGTGGAATAGTACTTTCACTATTGACATTGTGAGTGAACACTAATTTTGAGACTTAATCCACAGTTTGGTTATTGGTCCCTGATCCCAGGGTGGTGCCCAGTTATTAGTAATATATGTTAATAATCCTGTTGATACTAATAATTGTATTGATATCAATAATTACATTTTCATACTTGCTAATAACCAAACCCGTTCCTGTCAGATCCCAACATATATGTCCTCTGGAGTAGGATCAAGGTGTAGCACCATCATCAGGTCAAAAATGTCCAAAACTGACATTCCCATCACCTCGGTTGTACTTTTGTTTCATGCTGGTTGTCAGTAAGTGGTTGTTGTTTGTTGAAATTCTGAGCAACTTTCAATTACAGCATTTTGGGAGAAAACGTGAGAGGAGACATCAATTTACCTTAACCACAACACCACTTGTTAACACACAGCAACCTGCCAACAAACGAACATTATAGAGGGTAATTGGTATCATTATATGGTGACTAACGTGTTCTTCTTAGTTAACAAGTACCTTCAGATTTAAGTGTTGTTATGTAAAAACCTGGTAGAGCTTCAAGATGGCAGAGGAAAACCTGTTAAACACATTTAGAAACAATTTATTACGAATCATTCTTTTTGTCTAAATGAACAGCTTAATTTTTGCAATGATGCCTCTTTATTCATCTAAACTGTTGCATTCAGTTAGACATGCAAAGAAGACGTCCTGTTTGTTTTCTTGGTTGACTGTGTGTGCGTGTGTGTGTGTGTGTGTGTGTGTGTGTGTGTGTGTGTGTGTCTGTGTCTGTGTCTGTGTGTCTGTATACACACAAAGAGTCTTGGCAAAACAAATGGCTCTGTTATTTTGTTGTTTTTTTCTGTCGATTTTACAGAGGCACGCACCAAAGTGACACAGGCGTCCAAAAATACACTGAGCATAGTGACCAAATATAACTCTTCTGTATTTACAGCAGAGTCTATAAATATAAACTGCTTTCTTTAGCTGAGGCCAAAACACAGAGGGAACAAATCCCACACTGCTGTGTGTGTGTGTGTGTGTGTGTGTGTGTGTGTGTGTGTGTGTGTGTGTGTGTGTGTGTGTGTGGCCAAAACTGGCACACTCTAGACTTCTGCCTTATGTAGTAGTGGAATTGAAAATTAACAGAGAGAGAGGGGAGGAAACTGACGGACTTATTTGGGGATTTTATTTAACCTAGAATGTGTCTGATGTTCCTCTTGTTTGATCTCATACTAAACCACCAAAACAAGGCTGAAGCTGATCATGAAGGTCAACTTTAACCTAACTTTAAGATACTTTGTTTTTTAAGTGTGTAGTCACAACTAATGACACTGTATCAGACGCAACTAAAAATGCAAAAGGGGGAAACAACTAGCCTGGCCAAAATCCGCCTACTAGCGCCTGTAATTAACATGTAACATCTCAAAAACGTATCCTATGACACCTGCAGAGGCACTAGGCTTTACTCTGATTGGTCTGTTGCTCGAGTTGAGAGCACAGCAATAAACAGGCGCCAAGTGCTCATTGTAGCTCAATATTCTTTGCTTGCATGTAAACAGGAAGTTGTACCTGATTAATTAGTGTTCATTGTGGGATTCATCAGCCAGGTTGAATTCATACAAAAATAACAATTTGGCCTCTGGAAATGCAGCTGCCATCCAGTGAACACTAAAGGAATTTGTTTCCGGATTAATTGTCCCTCGAATGGGCTGATGTAGTGCTGCTGTAACCATGGCGAAAATGATCTGGAACGAAATAGAGAAACCTATAGGGTAACACTTTTTTTGAAGGGTCCATAATCATTTGTTTGGAAGTTGCTTGTAAATAAATAGATGAATTGGCACTAATAAGGAAAATAGGAATTTGCCTGAAAGAAAATCTCAATTCAACCCCAAATAAATAATAATCATTAGTTTATTATTGGAAACTTTCATCTCCGTATGTTGATCAGTGTGGTTGCTTGTAGAAAGATTCCACAACCAGCTACAATTCAGAAATCATACCCAACTTTCGTGCTTTATAGGTTTTTACTCAACAGCAAAAGACAAAGGTGTGACCTCTCTCTTCACCTCTGTGTCGACATCAGCTCACAGTATGTTTGGTTCCAGTGGAGGGTCGGAGCACTGGGTCCCACCCTCCCTCTTCTCCTCCAATCAGCTCCCTCCCTTCTCTCATCCTCCTTTATCTCTTTCCACCTTCACCCATTCCTCCCTTGCTCTTTTGCCTTTCGGGTATCTCCATCCCCCCACCCCGCACTCTCCTCCTCCTCCTCCTCCTCCTCCTCTCTCTGTCTGTCGTTGAATGAATGCTCTCTGACTAGTGGAACATATGCTGCTGGTTGTTCAATACCCTCCCTCTGAGCGGGGGCGCATCCATGCATGTGTGTGCCCTGTGTGTGTGTGACAGAGAGCGTCGTGGGTGTGTGTTTGTGTGTCTGTCCCTGTGTGAATACGAGTGTGTGTGTGTGTGTGTGTGTGTGTGTGTGTGTGTGTGTGTGTGTGTGTGTGTGTTCATTGAAACATATGCCTCCTGTTGCACATCGGCCATCTGTTCCTTGAATGGACTGATGGAGTGCTGCTGTAACCATGGTGATAGGCCATTCAGTCAAATAGCCAGTCAAACAACCCCTGGCTGTGTGTGTGTGTGTGTGTGTGTGTGTGTGTGTGTGTGTGTGTGTGTGTGTGTGTGTGTGTGTGTGTGTGTGTGTGTGTGTGTGTGTGTGTGTTTATATGTGTTTGTGTTTAGGAATTGACTGGCAGAGTGGAGGAATTCCCACATGTTGATGAAATGAGGTTGACCTTCCAAGAGGACCTGCTCCTACTCTGGTCTCCACATTCACAATGATTGTACTGTAACTGACTGAGGACATTGTCTCCAGTAGACCTACTAACCTAGCCAGACCATTTCCAAACCAGGAAGAAAAAATTGTACAGTTTGATCCATCAAATTACTATATATATATATATATATATATATATGTATATATACACGTATATATATATATATATATATATATATATATATATATATATGTATATATATATATATATGTGTATATATATATATATACGTATATATATATATATATGTATATATATATATACGTGTATATATACATATATATATATATATACACATATATATATATATATGTGTATATATATACATATATATATATATATACATATATATATATATATATATATATGTATATATGTATATATATATATACACATATATATATATATGTATATATATATATATATATATATGTGTATATATATATATATATATATATATATATATATATATATATATAAATAAAGGGAGAGAGGTAAGGGGATAAAAGATAACACAGCTGCTGCTCTGCACTGTGCTCATATGGCGTATACAGATGATAACGCCGACAGTAGCAGTAGTAGTTTTCACTGTTAGCCAGCTGGTGTCTCAGCAACATTGAGAGCCGTTGAGAGGCAATAGAAATGCTCCCAATCTCATATTTAGCACTTTCAACTAAAAGTTATATTCTGTGCTTACAGACAATCAGCAGCAGACCAACAGTGACAATTAATATTGAGTGTCAACTGTCTCTAACCACTGGTCTATTCATCTGCACCCTCAGTCAGACCAGCAGCAACCCCACCCTCACACACCCAGACACGCACACATACACACACACAGGCCCCACCTACCCACTACACACACTTACCCTGCTCCACCCAGTGCAGTGGTCTGCTGGCCATATGTCAGCCCATCTCCTCAGAAACACCTCTCTTGGGACTCCAGCTTCTTTTGTGTATGCATGTGTGCTCCCTAATGTGTTTGCCATCTCCTCTCAATATCTCTCCTGTGGATTGGGTTGTAGTCCACACAAGAGATTTACTTAAAACAAATGTAATTCATGTGACTACTGTTAACAGAAAACAAATCACAGGGTGTGTAGTTCGGCAATGAAAGCAGTGCAGATATATTTGGGTGCTGTTAAAGATGCAAGCCAAAAGAAGATGATGTTGGAAAAGAGAGGCAGGAGGGAGCATATAGGCCAGCTCATATCACCCAAAGGCCCAGTTGAGCTTTATCAACTGACGACCATCTCATGTCAGTGAGGAATACAGAAAAGTGAGTAGTGTGGTCATCAACATTACATTACATTACAGTCATTTAGCAGACGCTTTTATCCAAAGCGACTTACAATAAGTGCATTCAACATTGGTAATCAAGAGAACTACTAGTCACCAGAAGTCATAAGTACATTTCCTTTTCCAAACAAGCATCTAAGAGCATGAAGCAGAGCATAACTCAGAGCCAAAGTACAGTGCAGAAACAAGAAAAACAGTTAGTGCTAAGAAGTGAGTCTTCCCGAACATCATCACAAATGTCCAACAATGTGTCCTTCAGCTAGAAGCAACAAATCACAATATTCCGCCATCACAAAATTCCAACAACCAAACTAAAGAAGCACACTAAATGGTTCCTCTAAGCAAAGGCTCAATAGCCAACCAAAAAGTCCCAAGATGCAAAACACAAAGAAGAACCAAGCTACAACAAAGCTCACAAACAAAAGCATGAGCTGTAGCGCTTACCACCAAAACTATTCAACCAAGATGCCACGATGCAGGCACAAAACACAACATTTAGCATTTTAGGGTTAACAATTCCTCTCTAGTTTCTTAGTTCCTCTCTTACCAAAACTAGTTCTGCCGTAAACATAAGAATTGTAGAGCATCCCATGTTTGAGTCAATTTACCACTACATCACACAATCAAGGATTGACTAAAAGCCCTATTGTTACATTAATAGCCATTCTATGTTTAACGTTACAAACCCACAAGAATAAAAACACAAGTACTAGAACATGTGCAACTGTTAAATGAAAGCCAGCATAGAGCCCAAGCTCCCAAGCCTTATCTAAATGTTTCCACTTATCTTACAAGTACTTACAAGAATTCTATTCTTCGGACAGATACTGGTGGTGAATACTTATTCAGTGATTCCACCTGAACCAAAAGGCAACTAGAAACTGTATACCCTCGAGAAACCAGGTGAATATTGTCCTCATCCACGCTCTCCACCACACGAAAGGGAAAACAGCAAATTGGTCGGTCTCCTGGTGAGATCAACCAGATCAGCCAACGAATTGCTCCTACAAACAGAAATGAGGCTTTACTCACCAATTACATACCTTTAATCCCAAACAAAAGAGTTGGCAAACCAAACAATTAGGCTGCTCCCTTCCATCATCCACCAAAACAAACTTCACAGAAGTAACCACGGTAGCCATGCTAAATAACAGTTTCAATACTTCTAAAGTCTGGTCTTTCTGGTGAGGACAAAGACTGAGTTTCAGAAGTAAAAGCAGTAGAAATAGTGTCGGGCCCCTGTGACATTGTTTTCCTGAGACATGACGTAAGCTTTGGGTTGTCATAGTGGTGATTCTGTGTGTGTGTGTGTGTGTGTGTGTGTGTGTGTGTGTGTGTGTCTGCGCGTGTGTCTGTACACATCTAATCTAAATATAAAGCAAGGAATCTTTGTCTGTCTGTCTTTGTGTGTTCATCTGATTTACTTCACACTTGGCGGGTGTATTGCCGGGGACCCAAGGGAGTGCATTGTCAGATTTGGTGAATAAACAAGCACGCAGTCCAACACATTGCTGGCGGTGGGCAGACCTGGCTCATTGTCGACAATGCTGAGGGCCAAGCAATCGGCCCATTTCAAATGGGCATGCACACCGAACGGGCACTGTACTATTTAGTGCTATACTATAAAGGTTGGATGTATGAATAGATGGATAGTACATACATCAGTTCAATGGATGGAGGGCGCAATTCATGTTTAATATGTTGGATGATTTGCAAATACTTTGTGTGTAGTACAGCATTAAAAAAACAAACACTCACAGGGATCCCCCTCTAATACAACCGTATGGGAGTTACTGCAGCATTTGGCAGCTGAGACTCATTCCATGTTGTGGTGTTTTGTGTTTGAGCCCAAATTATGATCTTGGTTTAATGTCAACCACCTAAATTCTTTCCCATTTTCTTGGTCTCTCACCACTGTCTCCACAAACAGACATGCCTTAAATATACTGTTACATTTTCCATATGTAATACTTTTGTTGTTATTAGTGTTAGTACTGATTTGTTTTCTTTAAAAAGACATGCCGTTTATTGCTCACCCCAAGACAAGAGACAATGTTTATTAATTTATGAGACTGAATACTTTGAGATTTATGAATTAACAGTGTCACTTGTCAACAAACAGAGAAAATACATGTTCAATTTCTCTGTTTT
Organism: Cebidichthys violaceus; assembly: GCF_023349555.1. Classification (NCBI taxonomy): domain Eukaryota; kingdom Metazoa; phylum Chordata; class Actinopteri; order Perciformes; family Stichaeidae; genus Cebidichthys; species Cebidichthys violaceus. The sequence goes on from NW_027176705.1 coordinate 6,521,058, forward strand.
AGCCGATGTGTTTGACAGTTGTGTGCCTGTTTTATGTGTGTGTGAGAGAGAGAGAGAGAGAGAGAGAGAGAGAGAGAGAGAGAGAGAGAGAGAGAGAGCGAGAGAGAGAGAGAGAGAGAGAGAGAGAGAGAGAGAGAGAGAGAGACAGAGAGAGGAACAGGTTTAACTCAGCTTTTACAAATTTACCAGAAAATCAGTTGCTATTTGAGGGTAATTCACAACAGACAAGGCAGATTTTATGGTTCAGCATTAAAGGGTTGGGTCCCCTAAAAGGCTGCAACTATTAGCTTTATAAATGGTTGATTAATCATTGACTAATGCTTTATAGATCAAGTTATACATTATATAAGTCTCAGTGAAACGTAAGTTGGAGCGTCTTTAGCTTCTGTAGCGGTTTGACCTGATCTACCAACAGATGAAGGAGGTGTGTGTGTGTGTGTGTGTGTGTGTGTGTGTGTGTGTGTGTGTGTGTGTGTGTGTGTGGAGGGGGTTAATATTGTGCAAAGACAATTGAATCATAGAAACTATTCAGGAAACACATTATTACAACTGACCATAGTATCATCAACTAGTTATGGTTAACCAATATGTCTCTGTGCATTCTGGATGTAAACATGCAAACTAGTTTTGTAGCACATCTGGTTGTGTGTGTTCGTGAGCGTTTCAGCTGCAAAGTCTTTTAGCCTCAGACCACTTTCTAACTCTGTTGTTTATTTCTTTCTTCTTCTGTTGATGTCTTCCATTTTTTTTCTCTTTGTTGAGATCAATCTTACCACTTTCTCTCTTTTCCTCCTCATCTTCTTCCCACTTTTTCCTCTCATGTCTTAATGAAGCAGATTTGTGTGAGGTTTTGTGGAATTTAGTGCAAATGTGCTTTCCTGACAACAGACATCCATCCTTCCTCCCTACAACTGTAAATATGAGTCTTTAGATCTGTTTACAGCAAAGAAGTTTAAATAATTAATTCTCCACTGGGTCAAGAAAGGAATTTTGCCCGCGTGCACAGTGACTGCTTCCATCTGAAGCTGTTTTGTATTCATCCTAATGATGAAAGAATTCCGTTGTTTTGTCTCTTACTGTGAGACAATATCTTCACAGATGTTTGTGGGTTTTTGTTATTGTATAATTCACAATATACTGTATGTGAGTGAGTATATGAGTGTGGTGGATATACCTATCACTCTTTTGACAATGGTGGAGAAAAGATTTAAATCTATAACTTAACATCCAATATTAGGTCCCGTATTTAACATTGTACTTACAGTAACCTTATAGCAGTATTAGCAGGAAATGTGCTTAATATCAAAAGGAAGACTATTTATTGAAGAATAAGCTCTTAGAGAGCGTTAATGCTGCTACAATCAATGTTTTTGAACAAACAACGAATCCCAAAGAAAGTATTTTGCTGAATATGACTCCAAATGAATGATGATGTTGCTCCAGGTCTGCTGGATGTGTAAATATCAAATTTAAAGGTAATATTATGTCAGTGTTGTATTTACAGCTTGTTTAAGCTGCCTCTAAGTGGTCTCAGAAAGAGTTGGTGCCTTTTTAAATCATTGGTAATTAAACACACAAAAAGATTGTGTCAATTGTCCAAATAGGTCTATCCACTACATATACTGCAATTACATCTGCAACAACGTAGCAATATTCAAAAGTCTTATTGTATGATTTGCATGCAAATCATTGTGCTGCAAATTAATTTGCAACGTTCAGATAAATGATGTGATGTACTTAAAATATCATGGAAATATCAATTCCTACAAATGTTAATATACATAAACACCAGTATCTCAAAATACTAAATAAATGGTGAAAGGGTGACTCTTGGCTCTGAGTTATGCTCTGCTTCATGCTCTTAGATGCTTGTTTGGAAAAGGAGATATACTTATGACTTCTGGTGACTAGTAGTTCTCTTGAATATCTATGTTGAATGCACTTATTTTAAGTCGCTTTGGATAAAAGCGTCTGCTAAATGACTGTAATGTAATGTAATGTGACTGCTTACAGTAAATATCTAAATTGGGCTCCATCAAATATTCCCACCCAGTAAAGCATCACTGGTCAAGTGATAGGCCTACTGTGCATTCAAAGGGGTTCTCAATTGTAATGAAGCATCATATAATGTGAACTTTAGTTTCAAGTGACTTACAGCATTCACTGATGGTGGCCATTGGATCCAAACAAATAATATGAGTCTGTATTGTTCAACGGACCTTTTCAACGTGACAACATACACATTTAAATAAGCCCCTTTGTATTTCCTGTTGCAATGTTTGTTAATGTAGTAGCTGGCAGGAAGTAAACCTAGACTAAAGCTTTTGCCCTAGCCACAGAAAGACAGTGAAAAGGTCTATAAAACTAATGTATAGAAGTATTTGCCTTCCGCCAATGCCCTTGTTTAATCTTTATCATGGTGCCAATAAACTGAGATTTTACAAAAATCCACGGCACCCCAAATTTGAATTGTGGAGTGTGAAATGAACGTTTTCAGTATTGAATTTTACCTTTATTACTTTTAGTAGTATTGTTGATGTACTGCCATATTGTATTCAATTTATTTTTTCTGAGCCCTACAAGAGGAACAACAGCATACATGGATTGTGTTTTGCTGCAGATTCTCCCTGAACTCACTCCCCCCTGCTGTTGGAAACTACCTCGCCTGTTCCACTTCTCAATGGCATTCCTGTGTTAATGCATGAATCATGACACGTTGCTGCTCCTCTTTCTTCCTTTCCCTCGTTCACATTCATATCGTTCTCTCTCTATCTCTCTCTTTCTCTCAGTAACGGTTTAACCCTCCACAGATGACTTTGTGTTGGGACTTCCTCTGAAGTGCTGATGGGTCACACGCATGACGGCCAGGTTAACAAGCTGGCAGGTTTGGGAGGTAGGAATAAGGGGGACATGGTCAAAGGTCGGGATAACAGGGAAATCCCAGAGCTCAATGCAGGGCTGCTCATCCTCCTGTGGGATGATTACTTCAGAAATCTGCTTTGATCTGCAGCTCTTCAAAAGTACATCTTCTTTAACAAGTGACAAAGGACTGTTGTTACATATTCTGCTATCTTGTCACTATTTTATCAACTGAGCTATGTGGCTGTTAGCTCTGCTGGTGACTATGTCTTTTTAACTTAGACATACAGTATTTGCGGCTATGGTGTATATATAGCAGCATAAGGCCAGTTTCCATTCTGTTTGGGCCATGAGCAACAGGTGGTTTTCTATACTAGAGGAATGACTCCGTAAAAGGCGTGTATTGCTTGGTTTAGCCGTCCGTACAACTCTCCTGTCTGTTTCGTATGTCTTGTCTATTTTTACAGAAAGTTTAAAAGAGAATCCATCATCTGATAACGGTGCTGTCTAATTTGTGTTGCCAGTCTGTCCACCTGGCAGCAATGCAAGTCAGCTGGATTGGGACCTGAACACAGCCCTCAATGAAACAAGCTACAACATATGACAAGCATCTCTTAATTAGTCATCGCATTTGCCTCCAAAATCTACCTTGAAAATGCTTTGTTGTCTGAGAAAGAAAAATAGAAAAGCAGCAGTTTAACTGACCTTTAAATGTCTGTCACACCACGGTGGCGTCTTCCTCTGTGTAAATCACAAGTCATGGCTGTAAATGCCTGACTGGAAACTCTTTGATCATAGTGGGGGGAAAAATGAGAGAAGAGAGAGAGAGAGGATGTCGACATTTCACTGGAGAGGTGCCCCCCAGGTGTTTCAGGACATCTTTTTCCAACTGGACACATGGGCACCTTAGGGGGAAGTTAGAAGAAAACATTGTGTGTCAAAGAGTTATCACACTCATCACATTAGACGGCAGACTAACTACTTCACTTTGAGCAGTACAACAACACTTTGTGTATACTGTAGTTTAAATGAACATATACTAAAACTTTCATAACTTCATAGAAGAAAACCAAATAAATGTTTTAATCTGAAAAAAATATCTTGCAGGGTCTGATAACTGCCCCCAACACGTACACACACACACACACACACACACACACACACACACACACACACACACACACACACACACACTGTCTCTGTGTAGTTGAGGGTAGCAGCACAGTATAAAAAACTGATAGCTCTTCAGCAGGTACATGTCATCTCATCCTGCTCTTTGATAAGCACAGACACTTCCCTTTAACATGGGACTGACAAGCACACACACACACACACACACACACACACACACACACACACACACACACACACACACACACACACACTAACTCTCTCTCTCTCTCTCTCTCTCTCTCTCTCTCTCTCTCTCCCCCTCTCTTCGTCTTAAAGTTATCTTTTGTGTCCAAACCAAGCTGGCAATTTTTAAAAATGCATCATTTTGGTTTTCAGTCCACATTTAGCTTAATGTTTTTCAAACCAAAGTGGAGCATAATTTTGAATGTCAGTATAGCCAAAAACACAGCATTTACTTAAGCCAGAAGGCTTTGCAAACCTGAAATAATGATATGATAAATAGTCTTTGTGCAACAGCACAAAACGTAAAGTTCCCCTTGGTGAACAGATAGTATTTTATCAAATCACTCTTTTTTCACTTGATGTCACAAACAAAAAAAGGATAATGTGAGTTCTGCTGTACTGACTCAAGATATAAGTGATCATTGAGAGTGGGAGGTGACAAAATGGACAGCAGCAGACCCAAAGACAAGTAGTGCAGCTGTGTCTGAACTCAAACTTTTCAAACATGATCCTGAAAATACTGGATGGGGTGGATGCAAGTTGTTTTCCCAGGTCAACAACATTTTCAGATATATCAGCCTCAGCGTAGCATAGCCTGTATCTCTTATCCGTATGCTTAGCCATGTGAGCAAGAGAGAAAGTGTGTGAAAGAGATCTAGAGTTAATGAGAGAGGAAAAAAGGGCACACTGTGCGCACACCCAGAAGATGACTAAGATGCTGAGCAAGGCACAAGAAAGGAAGAAAAAACTCTCACAGAAGCCTTAAATAGTACAAATGAGTCCCAGTCTGTCTTTAGCATGTATCCGTCAAAAGGAACAGGATGTGTGTGTGTGTGTGTGTGTGTGTGTGTGTGTGTGTGTGTGTGTGTGTGTGTGTGTGTGTGTGTGTGTGTGTGTGTGTGTGTGAGAGCAAGAGAGAGTATCGGCACAGTGGCAGTCTGGAGCCTCGTTATTTAGCTTTACATAGCCTGAAGAACATATTTATACATCAACTCTTAATTGATGCACACAGTGTCATATTCTACTCTATTGGAGCTTCCTTTCGCGGTCTCAGTGTGGATTCATGTGATCAAACCTTCCCACAGAAAGGTTCCTCATTGGACTGGAAAGATGTCTCAAACAGCAGTGAAACTATGTGACAATTAACCACTCCATTGTAAACAGAGACATGTTTTTCACATCACTGTAAGATAACCATTTAACATGTCAGCACGTTTGTGAGAAAAGGTCACATTGCCACAGCAAGAATCCAATTTGAGAAAATAATGGCTGCAATGACAGTTAAAAGAATCAGTCTTGTGGTTTTCTCATGTAATTTATATGAGTGCCAAACATTTTCCACAGCAAATGTTTCAGACTGATTTCCTACCTTCCAGGCAGCCATCAGTTTCCATTTAGTTCACTCAGTAAGAAAATCAACTTGAAGATATTGTACACTTCTTAGACATGGGTAATCCATCACAGACAGTATGCTGTCAAACAGATTTGAAAAGCTACACTATCATGGCATCGTGATGTATCAGCAAGCAAGGCAGTTTTCTTTTCTTTGCCAGTACATTTATGGACACTCTGACAACCAAGATAGGTGAGTGTACTGTGAAAGAGCTAATATGTTTAATGCAGGACAGGATCATATTTACATCACCCTTCAAAACAACAATATAAAACTAGATTAACTTGTTTCGGTTTGTCCTCCAGGTTTGATTTGTTGGCAACAGTCGGCAGATTTCAGATGCTGGACCTTTATTTAATGCTTCACCAAGTAAGTTGTTTTTTAAAAGCGGTTGCTGCTCACAACTGTATTTATTTTCTTTCAGGTTATTTGGGGTATTTTATGCCATTATTTGATTCTGATAGTGGAGAGCGGCAGGAAAAATGGGGAAAGAGAGTGAATGTTAAACACGATAAAGTGGATTCAAAGTTTAAAGTTTACTGTAATGTATCACCAATAAATTATGCTGCAGATCATAAAATGTATGATGTGATCTGGTAAATGGTTTGCAAAATACATTAATTGGCTAAAACTTGCAATGCTGCCGGTATTTTTCTTTAATATGCATCATTTATTTACATTGTGTGTGTGTGTGTGTGTGTGTGTGTGTGTGTGTGTGTGTGTGTGTGTGCGTCCACGTTCGTGTATTAGGAGGTTAGTTACAGGATCATCCCCTACCATCAATGAGGTGTGAACCCCAGACTTCTCACATCCCCCCACCCCCACTTTACACCAGCCCAGGTGTCAAAGCCCCCACTGAGGTGACACTTATCACTGGTCTGGGAAAGAGCTGCTCTGTAACAACACAAAGACACACACACACACACACACACGCACACAAAAACGCTCAGATGACTCGGGTTGGGAAAATGTCTCTCCTCCTCACTCGATATTAAAGTCTATAGATTATCAGGTCTAGACAAGAGCAATAACATGACCACCATGGCAACCACGAGATTGCCTATTCTCTTTAAGATGTTCTAAACTTCCCATTCAATGATTTTGGCCCTACTACTGATCTACATTATCTGGCTCAATAGCTGGCTCAGCTTGTCTCAGATACTAACACTGACACACACACGCACACACAGACTTACACACACATTTATCTATGACTACCTGCCTGGTGTCTCTTTTTAGGCTGTGTATCTTCCGCTGTTCTCCCTCCTCCTTTCCTCTGAAGATAAATATGTCACTCACGCTGCAGATGGTGTGTGTGTGTGTGTGTGTGTGTGTGTGTGTGTGTGTGTGTGTGTGTGTGTGTGTGTGTGTGTGTGTGACTGAGAGAGAGTGTGTGTATGGAGACTGTTTGGGATGTGGAGTCACCCACTAAGGTCAGATGTCACAGCAGACAGACAAACACATCAGCATTCAGAGCCGCAAGCCATTAAATTTATATCATAATTGATAAATACCGAATTAAAGCACAGTTATACTCTGTTTTTATAAACTAAATAGCAGCTTTGTTTTGAGTTGTAAGCTTCAGGTTCACAATGCAACTAAGAAGGGACAAACATGAGTATAGAATGTAAACATTTGTGGAGGACAGTAGCCAAATGGTTGCAGAAGTGACCTCATGCCCAGAGGGTCAGTGGTTCAAATTCCTGAACTGCCTGGTAGGGAAAGTGCCTGAGACACAACAACTGCCATCCAAACACTGTAGAGAAAGCTCCCTGTCACTCAGCCACTGCAATGAATCAATAGCAGGCTGGTTTATACTGTACTGGCAGCTGCCAGTGCTAAAACCAACAAATGAAACCGTCTCTCTGTGAGATAATCATTGAACAATTTACATATCGTTGATTGATTGTTCTATATTGAGAGTAGAATTTGACTAAATATTCATATTAAGATTTAATCCCTCTAATCTGAAAGTGTTACCATTAGTGTCAACCCCACTGATATCTCTGCTGCTCTCAGAGGAGTTCTGCTGCTTGTTTTTGGTGTGCCAGACTGGTTGAGTCCCTGTGGCTCCCTCTAGGCAATTGTCTATATACATGTCAGTTGGCAAGTTAGCAAAATGTACATGATAAGTTCATATGATGTGTCAAAGCTTATTTCTGCATGGAGACATTGTTGTGCTCTCTAGACTGCAAGCTGTATCCTGCATAATATCAATAATAACAATTGCTACACAAGGTGAAGCTATAAAGCATGTTTCAATATGAGCTTTCACTTACGTTCTGAATCTCCTCCAGGTTGAACAACTATGGTTGAATCTCTTGTAAAATTGATCATCCTTTGTGTCTGGGCTTGTGTGTTATGTCACTACGTATGTCCCTACTCTCTGCAATTATTTTAAACTGACTGGACAGCAGTATATTGTTTTACTTTTTATCCCTATATGTAATGTGTTTATATTCAAATGACAAACAGAAATCACACAGCTTCATTTGCTGCTTCTGACAAATTTGAATGAACTCTCAAATCACACAAAGTGGAAGATAAACGCTCCGCTGCTTTCTTATGGTTCCCTACTTTCTGCTGACAGACAGTCTGCCATAATCACTGCAGGAGTAAGATGCTGGTCTGCTGAAATGAGTGGGTTTAGTTGCCTAGTATGGCAAAAGTCTAAATCAAAGAGGAGAAGCATGTTTTATGTTTTAGAGCAGCGATATCCAACATGTCTCATTCCAACTTACTAATGCTTTGTCAGACTTGTGAAGCATTACTTTCTTACACACTGGGTATCCGACGCTGAGGGGCATGACAAAGCGTTGGAATTTGACGCCCTGGGAATGAGAGCCCACTGGGATATCACCTCCCTCTGTATCGGAAAGCAGATTTTCTCCTTTTTTTTCAGATTTTTTAGTTTGGAAGCGAGACTGGTGTGGCCTCTGGTGTTTCACAAGGTTTTACTGTGCATCTCTTTTTTGGAGAAGTTTCCAATTATCATCCCTGTGTTGCACCGAAACTTTCTAAGAGAGGTTTTGTGAGCCTTTTATTGTAGGGCTCTTTGACATCTTCTGCATTTTTAATTCTGGAAATTCTTGTGACCCCTGCAGTTAGAGTGCTGTCATTTTGTAGGAAATACTTATATACTGTATTAAAATAATCAAACAAGTATCAATACATCAACAGAGATCTTGTGAGACCCTGTCTGCACATAAAGCATGAAAAAGGGACGCCATGATGAACCTTTATGTGTATTTGACTTGCGACTGTTTGTCTTGAGTTGTTTCTGTATCAGCAACAAGAATGACCACTCTCCATGTTTATCATTTTAAACGGAGTACAACTGCTAACCATCACTTGTGATGTCTATATAATTTGTATTTTCCCCTTAAATTAAGGTGTCTTGACTCTCTGGATCCCAATAATACCAGGTTGCCCCCTCATGTGTTGTGGACCCTGTGTAAGTCTAGTCAGCTGTACTGTAATTGTCACTGTAACTGGGTGTGCCATCACTTGTGACATCCCTGTGATAATAGCTGATGTCCTCATAATTGGTGTTATTCATTGTGCTGTCCCTGTAATCTGTAGTGTCCCACATGAGGAATCCTCCAGGTGACACTTAGACTGCCTCCAACAGAGACCATGTTTGATCTGTCACGACTCACTATCGTGGTCTTCAAATGTAAATTAAATTGATGCGGTATTCATGACACCTGCCTGGAGTCTTCATGTGGTTACCATTTAAAAACTATTTAAATTAGCCTTCATTTAAATTCTGGCCTTTGATGAGCTTATGTTATTCCCATACCGAAAGATCTAAACATCAGTGAAATGGCCTACAAAAATATGTTAATATAACTAAGACTACATAAATATACAACACAAATAAGTACACATAAAAGACATCAAGCAAATCTAAATGTTTCAGAGGAGGGACACTCTTGACAGCAGCTTACAGAGAAAACTGCACACCACGCTAAATGATTTATTATGATGTTTTGGCAAACAATTACATTTTTTAAGGATATTTTCTTTATAAAAAAACATGCACTTAAAAAGCCATCTACCACCTGATAGCAATTATCTTAATTATGAAGTTTATACCATAACCAGCACTTCTGGTGTGTGTTTACCACTGCTATGTTTCAGTAGCATAGATAAAACATATTTTTAAACCCAAAAGACACAGAAAGAAAGAATAAAATACTATAATCCCAAAACATTATGGACAATGACAAACCAACATACTCAGCCACATGATTTATAGTCCTTTTACTCTGTGTTCAAAGGAGGAGCCCATTAAAATTATTTTTATGTCTAGGACAGTATTGTGTCCTTAAAGTTACCCCATCTTGGTTCATTGAACCATCTCAACTGTTCACTGACAATAAAAAGAGCGAAAAGAGCAAATACGCCATCTAGAGCAGGCAGGCAGGAAGCACAGTGCACTGCAGAACAAAAGTCACCGCTAAGAATAAAAGGTATAATTTAAGTTAGATTGATGGCTCTAATCATGCGACTATTTTGATATAGATTCTGCTTTTCTTTTCTTTTTCAAACAGAGATATGTGGTGACAAGACTGTCAACAACATGTTGTGTATATATATATATATATATATATATATATATATATATATATATATATATATATGAAATGAATATCAACACTACCTCACAAAAAAGGAATTAAAATAATCCTTTTTGGAAAAATATGCAGTCATAATATCTTAAAAATATATAGATATATTTAACAAGATCTGTGTCTTATTCGTGTATGCAGGACCAAATAATAGAATATTATGGTAATACATGTATATATTAATAGAACAATATCAATAATACATATAATCTAAATTTGGTTGCAAGACAATGAAAATTAGTGGAGGTATTATTTTGGAGTTTTTTTTTTCATTTGGGTAATTATTTATTTCTATTAACTTGATTGCTGTAAAACATTCAGCGACAATTATTGCCATGAATACATGTTGCGAATTATCCTTAGGGTCTCTTGGATGTTCAATTAAAATTTCTACCCAATCAAGTAAAATATAAGCAGTTGCTAAGGTTTATAATTAACAAACTTTCAAAAATTAATAACTAACAAAGTATTTGGTGTAGAATAGTACAGATATAGGATTTGGTATGGTCTCATGATTTGATAGACGTTTTCACATGATTTTTAAGAAAATCCGGGAGGTCTTGTTGAGTTGGTATAGGATAACCCCATAAGAAAGAGTCATATACATCAAATATTTTTTTTTATTTTCATTTCTTTTATTCAAGGACAGCCTTTCCAAAAGGTGTTAATGATACAACTTTTATTTTGAATTAATAGACCGTCGCACTTCCTTCTGCCAGCTTCAACCTGGCGAGGTTCGATCGTTGTCCGCCGACGAAAGGACTTCGCGATGAAGTAAATAAACAGAAAACAAAATGAATACTATCGAAAAGAAACTGGCGGACTTGATACGCGAACATCCGAATCTGTACGATCAATCCCGGCGGGACTACAAAGACAATCTGAAGGGGCATCTGTCGTGGAGAGACATCGCAGACAATATGGGAAAGTCGGAGGAGGAGGTGAAGCTGAAATGGAAAAATCTACGCGACAAGTTCTGCAAGGCGAAGAAGCGACTCGCCAAGAGAAGCGCGCCTCTGCTCACAGACGAGGAGAACCCGGTGGAGAGGCCCGTCCCGGTGCTGTACAACCAGCTGGCTTGGCTCAGTGCCTACGTCAAGCCCAAAGTAGAGCCTGGCACGGGGGAATCCGACGAGGTGTGTTGGTCACTTGTCTGTCTGTCATGCGTTGTATTTTCAAATAGATTTCACGTATTTGATTTTTAAAATTCTACACTCCGATTATTCTACATATACTGTTGATTTATAGACAGCTCTACAGCCCTAACGCTAACTAACGGAGACATTGTTTTTCAAAGCTAATCGCATGATAACGTCCATGTGGACCGAACACATCGTTACTGACGTCTGCCTCTCGTGATATCCGGATTCACTTGTCAAAATAAAAGCACGTGGTGGAAAACCGACAGTCAGCAGTCAGTTTAGGTGGGACACAGCAAAACATGTTAAACCTAAAACTGACTGCAGCGCGACTGCATGTGTGATGTAGACATCTTAAAAGCCCTGCACAGCCATGCTATACCCAAACAATGATTTCACTTATTTGGCTGATTAGACTTTTGTAGGTGTGAACAGACAGGACTTGAGCAAGCGTAACAAAAAAAACCTTTTGGGGTATACAAAACCTTTAAATGTTGTTATTTAAAGGTTGTAACATGATATGTACTCAGCTAGACAATTTACAAATACAAAGATACGATGCATTGTGGTGGACTAACATGTTGCGTCTAAATTACCTCAAACATATTATCTTTGGCATTCCTGCACTCCAAGTTCTTGTTATTTAATAGGCAATATGATATATTTGTGATAAGCTATTATTGGCACCTAATAGCCATCTGCCGATGAATAAGGCTCTATTGAATGGTATACATTACATTAAAATAGAAAATTGTTTATCTGAAAAAAATATATATGTGTATATATATATATATATATATATATATATATATATATATATATATATATATATATATATCAAAATAACAAAAAAATATGTTCTGTTCCCAGTAGGCGGTATAGGTTGTATAAGGGACTGAGATGTGTTTGGCTTTGAAATTGCTTTGGAATTGCCAAAGAAATTGAAGCTTGTTATCAGTATTGCTGTCTGTGTTAACCACTAATGCTATTCGCTGTCTTCATGCCACACAGGTAGCTGGAAGTGGTGATGACGTGGACAAAGATCAAGATAAAGACGAGAAGGAGCAGCATTGTCCCCTGCCTGTCGTTACTACTAGCTTTTCTCTTGTGGAGTCCTGTCCAAACAACCATCAGGAAATGGGAGTCTCTCTTAAACGTAAAAGGCAAACAACCACAGAAACTGAGATAAGCTCTGCAGATGCCGTCACCAACCTCAGAGATGAAGATGAACTGTTTCTACTCAGCCTTCTGCCTTCACTGAAGAGGCTGACTATTAAAAAAAGAATGGAGGTACGGATGAAATTCCAGCAAGTGCTTTATGCTGCAGAGTTTGAGGGCTAAAGGGCTCATTATGAGGCATTAAAAATGGTGTAATCGATGTTATGGTATAAATATGATTCTGCAAGCATTCAACCTGTAAATAGTTTTTTTGGGTTGTTTTTTACCATTATAACTTTTTAATATTTATTTTTTGACCACCACTGCTATTAATAATATCACTATGTAGATCTCTATAATTCAGTGTTGTATCAAGAGCATTATTTCTGGGTTTGAAAAGTCTTTCATTTTGAATGTAGCTGATGGAACCTCCTTTTGGTACTATTATAACATATGAGTAAACATAGAGTTGTTAGTTAACTAGGTACACATTTGCAGTAAAATGTAATTTAACCAGATATACCAGCCCCCTAATAACTCCCTCCTTTTCAAAGCTCATAATGTTCATTCAACATCATGTGAAAAATATTTTGTCCACACATTTATTAGGACTTGAGCTGGGCAAAATATGTGTGCAAGTGTACTGTAGACTACCTGTTAACCTACTAACTCGGAGTAATGAACATTCTAAGAATGAATTTGGTTGAAAAACCTTTCTATTGAAAAATATCTTTTATCTTTTACATTTCAAGACGGCACACACAAATGCCACAATTAACTACATGTAAACCCTTTGAACGGTACCCGCATACATTACCATATGTGTACGATAACAAAATCAATTTTAGACATAATTTTGAAATAACTGCAACCTTTACCTTTAGCTACAAATGGGGAAAGTTAGGAAACAGTAAATTCCATTCATGTTAGTTCTGTGAGTCTGCTCGTCAACACTGCCCGCTTCTTGTCATCTGCTTTTTGTAGATTAGACCAAACTCTCTGACTGTACATAGATATCTCTCCTTCATCTTTCTGAATGGAGTCATTTCTACTGTATATATATATATATATTTTTTTACAAATAAATATTTTCCTGCTTCGGAAAAAAATTGTTTTTGCTTGCTGTTATTTTTGTTGGTTAATTTCAAAAAGACATTCTATAATTGTCTTTAATTTTGTTGCATTCTGGTGTATAGGAAAGCATTGGAAGCATTAGCCTTCTTGTATTTTACTGACTGTTTTCTCGCTGCACTAATACTATTTCTTTTTTTAGCTGCAAACACACACACCAATCTCTGGTCTGTCTCAACAGGAACCTCTCTCTGTTCAGGGATGGGACTGCTGCAGAAAGCCCTGTTCACCAACACTTGCATGTTTTCATTCATATATTCATGTGTTCCATTCATATTAGCAGTGTACAATAGTAATATGTGGGTGGGGTGTATGTATGAATACAAGTCAATGCGCCTCTCTCTCTCCTCTCCCCCTCACTATATTTAACCCCCTACAACCCTCCTCTCGCCTCCCTCATTGCTGTGTTACTCCCTAACCCCTCCCCCTCTCCCTGTCTTCCTGCTCTCTTGTCATTGGGTGTTGTGTGGGGTGATGGTTGTGGTTTCTGTCGGTGATGTCTCCAGAGCGTGTACCGGCTTACTGCTTCATAACTATTGAAGCATATTCTGATTTAACAGTCTTGCAGCACTTCTAGATTAGATTATGTTTAGATAGATAGATAGATAGATAGATAGATAGATAGATAGATAGATAGATAGATAGATAGATAGTGTTTTGAAAGAATATATAAAGAACATACTAAGAAGACATGCATATTTGTTCACCATCTCTGTGGAAGTAGTGGTACCATCTGAGGTCTCCATCATGGGACAAAGGAGTCTCTAACTGCTGCCTGTAGCCCCAACAGCTGACTTGCGACTGACAACCTGAAGCTTGGACTGTACATTCTGCCAGGAAGTCGAGGAATCGAGGAATCAAGCGCATCTTGAACAGTTTCCATAGAGTCATTGCCTCAGGCTCGACATACTGGACCGGAGCATAGACTTATCCTTTTTGGGACCAGACTTCTGAGAGTTGACAAGCTGCAGAAATAAGGATCAACTCACTGCTTTCTACTGCCTGAGGTGAGATGCAATAATCTCATGATAACTTGCTGTCCTTGATTATTAGGGAGGATGTTGGTATAATCAGTGAAAACTTTACTTCTATCTCTTCTGCTGTTACAGGACAGTAAACTCACTGCTTCTTGTTCTCTGCAAATAAAAATTATATTAATAACTCACAGTATCAGAATCTGTGCGCATAGCACCACTCTATCACTGCTGCAGAATGAAAGGCTTGCTACTATGAAACAGCGTCTCTTCCGCCTATTGGTGGGAAAAGATTCCACTGAAGGCTAATGGAAGGCTAATGATTGGTCACTCTGGCTGTCTGTCATGTCGAAGGGTGTGTTCCTACAGTGATTAACGTGGTCATATGATACATACATACCACCCTGGAAGTAATGTGCTTGTTTAGGTGTGGTTCATGATGGGAGAGAAGAGACAGACAGAGTGGAGGAGGAAAGTGTGTGCAGGGCGGCAGGAGAGAGATAGAAAAATTTGAAAAACAGAAGAAAAGACTCTCAGATGTTAGATTCTGAAGCAAGATATTGACATGGTTATCCACGAAAATATTAAATAAACATTAAATTCAAATACATCTATGCTCAAATTCTGATGAATAGTTGGTTTGCTTGTCATTATTGGTGAAAACAGGCAGAAACTGTATGTACAGCCTCACAAAAAAGCACAGACAAACAAACCTGCAGGATTACGACACATATTTTAGATAGCGACTTTTGTAACAATAACAGGGAAGCAAACATGTAAACCGATAAAGTAACAAAATAAAGAAGAAGAAATGTACATAACAATAACAAGGCAGCAGCAACCTGAGTCATGAATTCTCTGTTAAATGCAGCCATTGAGAGAATTAACACAGGCAGTATAGGGTCAGCTAAGGGGTGTGAGGATCAGCAAGAAAGCGGTCATATGATCCCTGGTCAGCCCTCAGCTATTAGAGAGAGTGACAGACAGAGGAAGAGAGGCAGAACAAGAGAAAAACAACAAGAGAGGAAAAACACCAGTGGTCCCTCCATGCTTTGACAGTGTGTAATGGAGCTAGCATTCATCCGTTGGTGTGGTCTGAGGCTTTCACATCCTCCTCTTGCATCATGGTGAGGTGAAGGCCCACTAGATGCATTCCTCATAAGCTACCAATCGAAGGAAAGGTAAAACCGTCTGTTCTATATTTTGCTCTATAATGTACATTTTGGTGATGATCATATTATTTACATTACATTAAATCAAGAATATCTGAGGGAAGAACTTTTAGGCATATATTATAGTTGACAGTGAAAGGTTTTATCCTGTGGTGTATGTGTGAGTGGTGATTGTTTGAATCAGTGAGAAGAAATGGGAGGCAAAGATGTAATGTTGTGTGACAGAGCCCATAGACAGTGACTAACCTTTGAGTCTATATGCAGGTATATTTGTATATTTATCTTGTTCTTTAATTCTATACCTGGAACCAGGCTTAAAATGCAAATGGTTAGCTGTTTTTCAAAACGATTTGTCCATCTCAAAATTTTGTGCATCTGGGCATCCTGGTGGGCCAACCCGTATCTAACTTGTGCTCAGGCGGGGATGTTTTGTTGTTTAACAAAGTTGTGAATGCATTTGCATTGCCTTTGTGCTGAAATAAGTTTTTAGACTCTTCTCTAATCTCCCTGATTTTAAGATCTTATTAGGTCTGTCTCAACTGTATGATTTGTTCCAGGTTGTCTTGCGCAGCTCAGCAGAAGCCCAGCAAATACTGAGACGGTTACCAAACAGGAACACGCCATATTAGAGGGTCATCTGCTTCAAGGGAATCAAAAAACCCAAGAAAATTTGACTGTTGCACCAGCTCAACAGAGACCAGACCAGAGGGAGCCACCTCAGGACTCAGGGATCTGCTCGATTTACTAACGTCTTTACAACAAGACTGTGGGCACAGGAGAGTCCCACTCACCATGTACTCCCCTCAGAGTCTCCACCGTTGGGGCATCACTCACAGTGAGAGTATGGAGCGGTTAGCATACAGCCAAGGTAGGTTGGGAAGTGCTATTTGAAAGAATAACCCTAACTAATATATAATGATAACTACTGCAGCTTGGTCTCATACAATGTTCTTGTTCAATGGATTCATACCACTGCACTGAAACAAAGCATCTTCCCTGTCTGCAGTTCCCTCCTGTCTATTGTAGCCTAATACTTGAAATCAGAAATATCCAATTTACATTGTTTCCACTCTGACCCTTACCCTTATAGAGGTACAGTAATGTATGTGCTATCCATACGGTTAATATCAGTGCAATATGCATTTCATGTAGCATGCAGGTCTCACTTAAAACCTTAAGCATGTTTACCAAAGCCGACTCGGCCTGACTCTCTTCATGCACTTCTTCCTCCTCTTTACTGGTGCCTGTGTGGGTGTTTATTTTTTCCACTGTGATGCTTCTAAATTCTACTGAGAACTTTCCTCTGTGGGTTCATAATACGACATTGAAAGTAAGGCCGTATACCAGGACTTTGGAAATACTGAGGTCATGACTCCAAATTCCCCCAGCAGAACCCCGCCCACCTAACAAAAATATGGACAAGCAACCAATCAAACCCTGTAAATGTCTTTCAGAATTTAAAGAAATCACAAAGTTTTATTAATTATTTTAATTGTTTAATTATATTATATGTATTAAGTATTTATAATTAAGGAATTTTGAAAATAAAGATAACAAATTGCATAAAACTATTAGATATTACAAAAAAATAACGTGTGTAGCAGGCCTACATTTTTACTACAGAATGTTACGACTACCACATAGAATTTCAATACCAAAATGACCAGAAATACAGTTGTTGAGGAGGAATTCAGATCCTGTTGTTACTGAAGTAAAAGTGCATAAATATTGGGGAAATTTACTTCAAATGTGAGTATTCTCTGAGCAAAAAAAGCCCCCTGTGAGTATTAGACAATTATATTATTGTGAAAGCAGCATAGTTTAATCTATTCACAATGCATCACATTTTATTAGCTCAAATGTTTTATATGTAAAATCTTGATAAGTGGAGCAAAAAGTACAATATGTATGGAAGCACTCAAGTAAAGTACAAGTACCTCCAATTTGTGCCTAAGAATAGTATTTTAGTTATATTCCACCCTAGCAGAAATATTACCGACCTCAGTGGGAGCTGCAGCTATTCTAAGAGAACTGTTGGACCTTTACTTAACTATATATCTTAAAATAGCTGTCTGGGCTCCCTTGTCTCCAAGCATCTCTGTCCTCTACACACAGTACCATCCTCCACCTGGTAGCAGCCCTGCAGTTCACCCTTCTAGCAGCAGAGGGCGGCACACCCACAACACAGCGGCCCCTGAAATCATTACGTAGCTAGTACTGCCTTTTGTGTATCTCGTGAGCGTGTTGACACCGCCCCTCCGGAGGGTGCAGCGGGACCGCCAGGAGCCCAACTGTCGGTTTTGGTCTGCGGGCTGTAAACAAATGTCCACAGCACCGAGATGTATGGAAAATAATCGTATATCAACAAGCAGCTAACGGCCATCATGTAGACCGACACCAACGGTTTGCAGTACGGGAACGCTACGACGGTTGACTGTCAGGCTTGTCGTTGCTTTGGCCGGTGGTATTACAGGTATTTTTATGCTACGGTTGTCACAATGGTCGCCGGTTGAATTGCTCAACGACGCCAGCTCGCTAACGGTTAGCTAACCGTATGAATCTGGCTGCGTTCGCACCGACCAGCAGCTATATTGTCTCAGAGGTACACGAACATGGCATCGCCTGCAGAGCACGACCTGGCGTTGTCTGAAGCGGACAGCAGCAAGGAGAAGGCTCAGATGTTTGGGATTTTGAGGCTACAGGAGGAGAAATCTGGTGTTGGGGATAAAGCTAACAGTAGCAACACGGCGAGAGGAGGAGGTAGTAGTGGTGGTGGAGGAGGTGGTGGTGGTGGAGGAGATGGGCGATGGCAGGCTCCCATATTCGCTTTGGCCAGGAAAGCATCCGAGACTATTTCAGGGAGCATTCACGTCCTGCCCAAAGTGTCGGAGCACAGGACGTCTCTTTCCGGTGACTGGACCGTCCAAGGTAGAGTATTATCATAAAGGGAGTGTCTGGTTAATAATAAAAGGTCTGAACGCACCCAGTAACTGATTGTTTTAGGGTCACATGAGGAAATGTGCCCTTAGCTAACTGTGCAGGATGCATGTTCAGGAACATTCAATCATCCAGTCATCTTCTAATCGGAGCACTGTTACTAGTTCCAGCTGGTGTTGGTAGACGTACAATTCTGACAGACCTAGCTGGCTACATATCCTCCTTGTTCTTTCATTTCTAGCATTACCTCATCACCCTCTGTGTGTGTGTGTGTGTGTGTGTGTGTGTGTGTGTGTGTGTGTGTGTGTGTGTGTGTGTGTGTGTGTGTGGCCAATTGATTTTTCAAAGAGCAGTGCTGCTCACATGCTTTGATGGTACACCCTCGCATATTAATGTTAGCAGTGGTACTGTAGCTGTGCTGCTGTTGTTTCTACCACCACACAACTGAACAGCCTGAGGCGTCACATGCTGCACTGATGCACATGGGAAACACATGTTCTGTGTTTTTTTTATCACCATGCATAGTGGTGTTGTTTGTATTTGTTTGCTGCCTTGATATCACTACAAATAACGTTTTAGTATAAGCAGCTGTAACTAACTTAATATGTTGATTGTTTTCATGTTTTGAGAGCCCAAGCAGATGTCCTCAAATGGTTTGTCCGACTCACAGTCTGAAACCCAAATATATACATTTTTTTACGATTTTATAAAACAAATAAATCAGCAAATAATCATTTTTAAGAAGCTGGAACTAGCAAAGGTTTCTTATTTTTGCTTGACAAGTGAATCATATTATTGAATCATAATAGTTGCTGATTAATCTTCTGATGAGCTCCACACTCTTAATTATTCTCTGTCAGTGCACCCATCAGCCAGTGTCTGTCTGACAGTAGACGTTCCCTCACACACACATGCGCACACACGCACACTTTTTTAGTTTCTGACAGTTTCCAGGTGTCCATCACAGACTTGCATTTGAATTATGTAAAATCAGAATCCTTTGAAATAACTGAATAGTTGTTTCAGGCATTCAATGCAACATTACTTTTTCATTGATTGTTTGTCTTTCTTTTAACAAGAACACAGTAGATACATTTTAGGGGAATGACCTTTTAAGGATTAAAGATTATTTAAATCTACACAATTGCATTCAAACTCAAATCTCAATTGAAACATCCAGACACTTTGTAGCTTTTCAATCGTCAGTGTCCTCAGGGCGTACCGCCAAAGGGCTCCCAAAAGTCTTGCTCACTCCCAAGAAATCATCTGTTGATTTGTCAGAGTCTCTGCCTCTGGGCCAAGCTGCTGGGCCAATTAAAGCTCTCTGTCATTGCTAGGCAACATCCCTGCACTTTTTCACCTGACAGTGTCTGTCCTGCTCTGGTGTTTGGCTACACATTAACCACATTAACCCGGAGGTCCACTCAAAGTGTAGGGCACTTAAAGACATATCTTTGTGGGAGTTTCTCTGTTTCGGTCTCAGGCTCTGGAGTTGTTCTATAAGGCAAATGTTAAATAACATATCTGTTTAAACAAGACAATTTATCTAGCAAAGTTATACAAATATATATATATACTGCATTGTTCTGTGTGCCTACAGTGAGCTGACACAAAAATACAAATTATCTGTTTTTAGGGTGTATTCTGCCTTCACAGCACTTACTTTACATTTACTGTACATTTCCACAGTAAGCATGTTTCTGATAATGACCAGCAGTAATACATTACATTATAAGCATATTTAAAATTAAGTGCTTGTGTGTGGCATTTGTCCTGCAGCCCTGCGAGATCCCATGGCTATGGAGCGAGCCAACCTGCTGAACATGGCCAAGCTGAGTATTAAAGGGCTGATTGAGTCAGCTCTGAGCTTCGGACGAACTCTGGACTCCGACTACCCCCCTCTCCAGCAGTTCTTTGTTGTCATGGAGCACTGCCTCAAACATGGCCTCAGAGGTAAGAGGAACCTCCCAACTTATTCAAATTCAATATCAAAGGATTCCTAGTATTTTTAGATGTTCATGTGCTACTGCTTGTCTATTCTCTCTGCAGTGAAGAAGTCCTTTCTGGGCTTTAACAAGTCTCTCTGGGGTCCTCTGGAGCTGGTGGAGAAACTGTGTCCTGAAGCAGCAGAGATCTCCGCCTCTGTACGAGACCTGCCTGGACTTAAGTAAGGAGTACAAACACACACCTGTGCTCACACAGAACTTAACCTTACATCGTGCTGGAGGAACATGAGCCACAACACAACCACACACACTCACATTTACCAGTAACATGAGAATGTGACGTGAGCCGGTGCAGGGAAATACCTGACTGTCATTTACTTTCACTTCACCTTTCCTCTCCCTGCTGCCTCACTTCCTCCCATTTCTCTAGATCTTTATTTTTCTTTTGTCTCTTTGTAACAGCTATAGCCAGAATAGGCACATTTTTAATCAGACACAGTGTTAACAGCACTGAGTTCAAAATTTGTCAGTATACTGTCAATTTTGGGCAATAGACATCTTTTAAAAGCAAAGTCAGTAATGGTGCAGTAGTATGTTTGTATATTTGCAGCCAGTTGTATGTTTTTCAGTTGAATTCCTACTGTGACTATGACTGAACACATATGCGTGTTGATAGTGCTCAATATGGGAGGTAAAATATCAACTTGAAAAACCCTACTGGTGCGCCTTACGTAGTATTCTCTAGTGGCCGTACTCTCATTTAAGCACATGCTATCTACATCATGCTTTACTTTGTTATTCAGTTTCAGTCACACATACCAGAGCGTCTAGGCCTGAAATCAAGTGAGCAATATTCAGGTCTCGCTGATCCAGCTAAATGGGGAACAGTCGTGTTGTTTTAGATGGAGAACAGAGTGTGTTTCCTTTGGTGCTGCTGAGTCAGACCAACGGACATGTAGCAGAGCAGTGTTTATGCAACGCCACGTATGACAGTGCAAATGTTTTAATCGTTGAGATGACACAGAGGCAAAACATGGCTGTCATGTTGAAGTCTTGATGAGCCCATGTTAACTGTAGACTGCAATAAACACACATAGAATAACCTAATTAGATCCTGTGTGTGTGTGTGTGTGTGTGTGTGTGTGTGTGTGTGTGTCTCTCTCTCTCCCAGGACTCCATTAGGCAGGGCCAGAGCTTGGTTGCGGTTGGCTCTCATGCAGAAACGACTGGCCGACTACCTACGACTCCTCATCACCAGAAAAGATCTGCTCAGGTACTCACATATTTACACAAAACAAACAAATTACATTTGACTTGTTTTGAAAAATATACCTAAATTAAAGTATATACCTTTTATATTTCCTTGTTTCCAAGTTTCAGGTATAGATAAAACATGTTTGGCTAAAAAATATTGGTGTTGGTACATAATATTAATCATAAAACAATATTGTAATTAATCAATTTAACAAATTATATGCGCTAATCCAGTAGTTAATTTGCTTTTACCTAAGCTCCCTTCAGTGTTTGAGAATCTGTTCTTCCTCCACAGTGATTTCTATGAGAATTCAGCACTGATGCTGGAGGAGGAGGGAGCCGTGATAGTGGGCCTGCTGGTGGGCCTCAACGTCATCGATGCTAACCTGTGTGTCAAAGGCGAGGACCTGGACTCTCAGGTAACCCCTCTGAGACAGCATTTAGACCATTTGACTAAAAGAACACATTTACACCAGACTTTACCACATTGTTTTAATGTGGGTATAAACATCTGTTGATGTGGCTGCATTACAACATGTGTACATCTGATACGTCTACTCTTCTGTTCTCTACATAATTGTATCTAATTTTCCACTTGCACCAAACTAAGCAGAGAAGCAAATGTATGTCTTATGTTAATTAAAAATGACTCCACTTGCTGTGCATACAAGTTCACAGACATGAAACAGTTTATCTTCAGTGACTCTAGTTTTGGGAAGCAGACAACACTTGTTTGTTTTGTCACGTTATCTTGGCATCAGGCAGAGAGAGAGCAGCCGCTGTGGTGTCATGTTTCTACGGGTGGACTCTTTGTCCTGTGTGCAAACACATTTTCTCACTAATGCACCCTGTTCAGACTGTGTTTACACCTGACTGAATGTGGCTGAGACACTTGTAACATGAAGCGATCTGGAATAGTGTGTTTGGTTACGATTATTTTCTGAGCCTTAACACAAATGACCACACACTGATTGTACATTTGATGGCAGGTGTAAAAGAGATTCCATTCCTAAAGCCGAGATGATACATTTCATTCAAGATATAAAAAAAAGCATATTTGGTTACTTCTTTTTAGGGCTGCAACTAACAATTATTTTCATTATTGATTAATCTGTATAAAAGCTATTATTTTTTCCTTCTATCATTGGACTGTAAAATGGCAAAAACTAGTCAAAAAACTTCCCAATGTCCAAAATCTAAAGATATTTAATTTACAACTAGAATATAATATATAATATAAAACAGAGAAATGCAGAAAATCCTCACATTTGAGAGGCTGGAATCACTATTTTTACTTGAAATATAATTTAATCAATTAATTGATAAGAGTAGTTTCAGATAATTTGTCTTTTGATTGACTAGTTCCATGGTGTATATTGTGGTAGTTTCTATTAGAGCTATTAGTAAAGAGCAGTGGATATTAACTGCATGCTATCAACTTTACAATAAGTAGTTTTTAGTTTTAGTTTAGTTTTTATATATAATAAACTTAATTTTGAGTGATGCCAGCTTGTCATATTTATCTTCTTATTTGAGGTCGGGGTGATCGACTTCTCCATGTACTTGAAGAATGACATTGATGATTACAGGAGTGAAGAGAGGTATTGTCCTTTATTATCTCTCCACTTTATTTAATACAATGGGTCTCTTAGCCCCCCCCCCCCCCCCTTCCCAAATGTAATGTAGAGCTCTGTTTTACATCTGTTTCCATGGCAACAGGAATAGCCAGATAGCGTCCATCTTGGATCAGAAGAACTATGTAGAGGAACTGAACCGACAACTCAAGTAAGACATTTGTTTTTTTATTGGGTAACAGATGTGTCTGCAGGGACTTCCGCAGACTTCATGGAGATGATGATGTTATTAACTTCAAGGAAATTCAACATGATTTTAAGAAATGGAAGTCCTCTGCTTACAGTTCTGTGTTTTGTACCTGAACAGTGGCTGATCGAGACAGGCAGTCACTCACTTTTTTCTTTACATCCATCTGATGTTGGAGAAGTGGTGTGATGCCTTGAATCAAAGGCAAAAAGCTGATTGCACGTTAAAATATATCCAGTATTCAGTCCATTTTGGTTTGAACCAGTCTGCTTGTTTCAGAAGTATAACTCCCTACAGACAGACTCATTTAAGCACAGCCTGTCAATCACGCTTCCTCTTTCAGTTTGTCTTTTTTTCTCACAAACTTGGTATCACATTTCAATGAAACTGGATGGATCTACTGTCTTAAATGGAATTGTAGTTCTTAGAAATCTTTCTTCAAAACTCGCACCTGTGATTTGGGATGCACCAATGAATACTCTGAGTACTGAACCAATACCAGTGTTTAATTAATAAGCTGTATGCCTCACTGTGTGGAAGTGACTGGGATCATTCTTTTATGTGAAAGTTAAATTCAGGCCTGTCAGTCTGGGGTGTGACACTTCAGTCCCTTTAAACATGTGAATGCCATTAAACCTCATAAACACGATAACAGCTCAAAAGCCACAGTTCTCCATTAAATGTATCTAATCAAAAGAGGGCAAACTTCTGTTTTAGTTACATATTTTAACACCTCTGTTGTGAATTGTGACATAGCTACTATCATTCCATTCCCATATTCTGAATAATATGTTGGCACGTTAAATTCAGTGAGAATCAAAATAAACAGAATCTGATTACAATTTGTTTGTACAATGTGTTTGTGTGTCTAGCTCCACAGTTCATGGTCTTCAGGGCAGAGTGGACTCGTTGGAGAAGTCCAACTCTAAACTCGTAGAGGAGGTGAGATCCACACTCAAAATATCTGCGTATTAGATTTAAACTAAAGGTCAGAGTTTAAGTGCACATCTCTACATCATGACTGAAGTGCCTTTGTTATGTTTCACTTGTCACTAAAGGATTATAATTTGATTTGGATCCACCTGCTTTGTCTTTTACATGTTATCATAGAATCTGATATAATAATTTAGCTAGATATGTTTTGATGAAATCACAGTGTCGGTGCAAGCATTGTTGTCAAACTGTGCTTCGTGATCAATTATTCAATTTCTTTGTACGTTTCCACGTTTGTGTGTGCAGTTAGCCATAGCCAAGAACAACATCATCAAACTGCAGGAAGAAAACCAGCAGCTGAGGAGTGAAAACAGCCTTATTCTGCTGAAGACACAAGAACATTTAGAGGTACGCATGCACACGTCTAATGTCTTAAATCACAGAGAAACATTGATTTGGTAAAGATTTTGCTGCAGCCACAACTGAAACCAACACGGTAGATCTACCCCCTTAAAGGGTGACTTTGGTATTTTTCAACCGTGACCCTATTTTTTCATGTTTTTATGTGTAAGTGACTAATGGGGACAACCAGTTATAAATTCTATTCAGTACTGAGGGAGAATGCTGCAGACGGCAGATTTTAAATGTCATGGCTGGATATTAAGAATATTTTGTCAATGTCAGAACCAGACTTCTCTGTGTGAGACACACATTAACAAACAGACCTGATCAAGTGAAAGGTAAAGAATATCTTTTTTTTGTACATTGGAAAATAGGGTCCAGGTTGAAAAGTACAGAAGTTACCCTTAAATATTCCACCAATTATTACCAGCTCTGACTATAAATTGATGCATGATATGGCTGACATGTTCTTCCCGTTGACGTTATTTATTTAGGTAACCCAAGGCGATGCGTCAGTGGAGAGAGATACATACAAACAGTCGCGTCAAGGATTGGATGAGATGTACAACGATGCTCAAAGACAACTGAAGGAGGAGTGTCAGCTCAGACAGGTCAGACTGTGACTGCTTGTGCTTGTGCTTGTGCTTGTGCTTGTGCTTGTGCATGTGCGCGTGTGTGTGTGTGTGTGTGTGTGTGTGTGTGTGTGTGTGTGTGTGTGTGTGTGTGTGTGTGTGTGTGTGTGTGTACTATACACGGTGACAGCATAACAACAGATTATATACGTATGTGGTTTATTTTTAGGATGTGGAGAATGAGCTGGTAGTCCAGATGTCGATGAAACAGGAAATGGATTTGGCCATGAAACTCCTGGAGAAAGATATTCATGAAAAGCAGGTCAGCCTACATTTTCCTTTCACTTCACTCTGTCTTCCTCTTTGAACACTTATTTATTTACAAAATGTCTCAAGAGATGACAAAATATTGACAAAAGGAAATACTTTAAAATATAAGACATTTAGTTGTATTCAGTATTATCCATAATGACAATGACTACACAAATAGAAAAAAAGAATGAAAAATGTTCAAAGAGACATGCGTTATTATATGATTTGCATATTAGTGGATTTTTCAATGGTGATTTGTTAATGGTTACAATCACAGTAGAAATGAATGATGATCATAAGAATGTGGTGGTTGCTCTACGAGAGCACATGATAATGAACACTTTGGGGACTCAAACAAAGAATATAGCGCCTGCCCATACTTGCTCACATAGAGCAGTAACATTTTGCCAGCTGCTGTGCCTGTTTCTCTCTAGCAGCCCTACCAGTGTCGGGCCTTTCACCACCAACATGTGAACCCTGCTAAATAAACGCCACCAGCTGACATTTGTAGCCGAGCTGTGACATACAGTAGCTGTCAGGGCAGCAGCATCATCTCACATCCCAGCAGCCTGCAGACATCTTTGCACAGGAACATGGGACCTGTAACATGGGGATATTTGTATTTTTCATCAACAGGACACACTGATCGGACTGAGACATCAACTGGATGAAGTCAAAGTCATCAATGTAGAGATGTACCAGAAGATGCAGGTAAAAACACTTGCATTCTCACCTGGTTGCACTTGTTCTCTTGTCATACACAGTACACATACTGTAATTATTATTATTACTTATGTCACTTATTCTCATTTGTTAGTCGTCTGATGAGGAGATGAAGAAGAAGAACGATGTGATCACTCGTCTGGAAGAGAAGACCAATCAGATCACTGCCACCATGAAGCAGCTGGAGCAAAGGTGAGATATGCTGCCTGTGAAGGTACAGCACGCACTAATCAAAACAGGAATATCACTTTGTCCCATGTGTCTCCTCAGTCTCTCCTTCAATCTTCAAACTTCTCTTTTGTTCTGTTAAAACCTTTGAACTGCAGTCCGTCATTGAATTACCAAAACATACATAATCCTCCTTTAACAAAGTAAGTTTGATGTCCCTGAGACCCTTTTAACCGCTTTGACTCGTAATATTGAACCTGAATTATGTAATAGAACTTGTTCACAAAAAAGGTGTCGTTTTTCTTAAACCAGATAATGATGCTCTTTTTAATTTTTACTGCAAAGTACATAGTTATTGATAGATCTGTGTGGTGAAGCTGGGGAAAACATGGGGGGAAATTATTTGAGCCTTCCTCCTTATCAGTGCTTCAGGGTTGCTCGTAGGACATTGGTGAGGAGGTTGTATTCCTTGTCTCCTTCTTACCATCATATTTTGCTTCTGTTTGTCCTGCAAACACAAAAAGTTCCACAGTTACGAAACCGTCTAAAAGAAAATGATACGATTAGAGTTTTACCTAACATTGCTACATGTGATGAGATTGATATGTCTCACTTTTGTTACTAGATGGCAGCCTAAACAATCATCAAATACATAGCCATTGTTATGTGAAGTAGCTCCATCTTCTCTTTTCCCCTGAAATTAAAGTGTATTTATTCCTTTTGATGTTAGCGAAGGTGTGCTTAATTCAATGGAGGCGGGACACAGCTTTTTCATTAATTGGGAAATGGATTCACTAAAAAGTGTTTGCATATTAAATCTAAACATTATTAACGTACTGTCCAAAGTTGATACAAAATAATACATTGTTATTGTCCAGTGAAAACCCTCAAAATATAAAAAAATGCCAAACATTTTGGGTAACAAGAAACGGTCATGTTTTAGGTGTAGTTTTTTTTTTTTGCACTATCCTAAAGTCTTTTTCTTAGTGCAAAAGTTGCCAAAAATTAAGATACAAAGGTTTTACTTGAAACAAATACAAAAAATATGCTTGAATTGACTGTCCCAATGCACCTAGAATAAAGACCGCCTCCACTTACATCATAATATCACACACATAATTCATACATTTCTATGACTCTTTAGACACACCTGAGATAGTGTTTGTTATCTTAAGAAACCATCAAGAGTCTCTTTTGCAATGAAGGAAGTTGGCATCACTAGTTCCCCCAAAACAGGTTGGTAAACTCACAGGTTCCATCCGACAGTTCTGCATATACTTGATTTATTTCTCTTTCTTTTTTTGTCAGAGTATTCTATTTATTGATTGCTGCAGGGATGTAAAGAGAATTTCAACAACTATATAAAAAAAGAAGATTACCAACTCAGCTTAAACCTTCAGGGGAAAAGAGCAGAAGCAACATTTTCCACAGCAAATACTGTATTGAATGCTATTGATTAGGCCATCACCCACTAACTAAACTGATTACAAGACGAAATACATCAGGGAATCATAAACAACTTCCTTGGGGAAGTCATTATATCATGTCTAATAAATTACCCTGCTGCTATTTTCATGCATGCTATGTTCTCTTGGTCACTGCTGCACCACAATCCGTGTATGATGCTACATATTTCCATATCAGTCATTATGAGACCTGCTGGTTCATTGGTGTGTTACGATTCCTCCTCACCTCATCGTCTACCAGTCAACACGATCCATCCCTCCCCCCTCTCCCATTAGTTTAAATCTGTTCCATCCTATTTGTGATTGGTTGTGAATGTTTTTTGCTGCTCCAAAGGTCTTTGTATAGTAGGCTGGTAGGACACAGACCCCGGTTACAGGTTTTTTTCAGTGGGAGTTTTGTGTTGTAGCTGAAAAATCTAATGAAGAAGTAAGAAATGTCCTGTTAGAGCAACTGTTCAAGGTTATTTACCAGCTAATTAGAAATAAATCTCCCCCTTAGAATTTAACATGTTGGCTTCTTTAGAGAGATCAGGCATACATCTGTCATGTTGATAGTATACTTCTGTGCACACTTCACCTGACAATTCCACTTTTTGTCTGATCTAGTTTTATTCACTTATCTGTCCACATTACCTTTCCGTACTTCTTCTTCCCACCTCTTCTCATTACTCATACATATACTGTGGAGGGAAATGTGTCCAGACTGAAGAAATCTGGTGACAGTGGCAGTCAGCAATCAGATTTCTGTGTTTTAATGAAATTTATTTACACTTACTGCTGTGCTTGTGATGTTAAAAGTCACTTAAAGTGTTCAGTGTAACCGGGGCCACTTAGAATACTGATGTATTGACATCCTTTCTTCCTTCCTTCTTTTCTTTCCTCCTTCTTTCCTCCCTTCCGTTTGTCTCTTTTATACCATCCATCCAATCATCCATCCATCTGTTTTGGTTCCTTGAAACCACATTTCATTGATTTCCTGATTTTATCCCCTCTCCTCTGTGCAGTGATAAGGATCTGCTAAGTCAGACCAGAACACTTGCTATGTCATTTGTTAAATGTGCCAGCTCAGACACAGAGCACCAGTACAAGCTAGTCAAGGACATCTCCTTCTGAGGACGGACATGCAGAGACCCACACACATGCAGACACATGGTCGCTTATGATTGAATGAATAAAAAGACTAAACTTAAAGGAACATTCCTGTTTTTTTCACACAATATTCAGATGGTTTAATGACCAGAGAGCAGCCACAGAATCAGGCGAAACTAGAATGCATGGTTTAGTCCTTTAACTTACTGAAACATTGTTATCACCAGCAGATTGCTGGGATTCATTGAGGCCACTGCAGCATGTTTCAAGATCTTTAGTTGAATCCTCTTCAGACAACATTACTGGGTTTGTGTTAAAAGGGTTTCCTCTGAATTTCCTCGTGTAGGTGGTCAGCAAACTGTCTGAATATGATATTAATTGTTCTTTAATAGAAACATTTTGAATTAATCGTTCAGTACTTTATTTATTCACTCTCATGCTCAGCCGTGTACACACACACACACACACACACACACACACACACACACACACACACACACACACACACGTGTATGCCACACATTCATCCTGCCTCCAGTAGTCAGTTTATATGCAGTAACACTGACAGTAAGATAGTTGACTCTGAGATGTTATCGTAGGGTCATTGTTGTAGTTCACACTGAGTTAGAATGAGTATAGTGGCCCATCCCGCTCGTATCACAACTACTTTATCTGACAACACCCAGAGCTACTAGTTAACAGAGTTGAGTCTCTGTAGTATTTAGGGACTGCGTAAATTATTGGGTCGTGATTGTCTAAGAACTTGTGATTCTGTGCTTGGCTGTCTTTTTACTTTATTGCAGCCAACACTGTTTAAGTCTAAAGCACGAGCAGGACCATGTTACCTGCATTTCATCACAGTCAGTCAGTGGTGTTCACTATAATTGTTAAGGCAGACTGGAGTTTGCTTGTGCAACCTCCTGCTTTTAATTTGTTGCCATTTTGCTCTGCATGTGCGGCACCTCGTGACCTGCTTCTGACTGGCTGTGATGACCCTTGCTGTGCCTGATTTCTTTCCCTTGTTCACTCATTATTCTCCTTATAATACATATTCAGTTTACTCTGTACTGAGCAGTAATTTAAGCTTTTGGACACTTATCTCACACTCATCATCACTGACCGTTGACGAAAATGTTAGAAATTGTATTGTGGGATTGTTAGCAGAAAGTAAGGCACATGCCGTGGATGCTACTTTTTTCGTTTTTGAGGACGCTATGTAATGGATATTGGATTTCACACTCAGATTTCAACCCTGAATTGAAATGGCAAAAGGGTAACTATAGTGCACTCTACAGTAAAAAAGGGAGTGATTTTGGAAACAGCCCATCTCCTTCTTGCATAGATTTAACAAAACTGAAAACTAATGTTTTGCAGATGTATGCAGCTCAGTGGGACCAGCACATTTGCTTTGTTTCTGCAGAACAGACAGAACTGAGCCAAATGTAAAGAATTTTAGATACACAGCTGTAAACCTCTGTAGCTTCTCTCAAGGGAACTTGAATGTGTTGATGTCTCTCGTCTTAGCATATTTAATGACTTATGTGATTGATCAGGATGTAATTATTCTACCGATTCTAACTCTGTGTTCATAGTACTGTAACTCCTCTCAATTTTTAGAAGAATATGCTATCAGTACACTAATGTCTTTTACCACCGTGACAAATAAAGTTAGATGGTTTTAAAGTGTTGAGTGTGGTTTGAGTTTTTGGCCATGTTCAGACACCGGACATTTATTGTGTAATAAAGCTCTTAATCAACTGTAAGCCAAGGAATTGTGAGATTATCCCGATTGTCCTTGTATCTGAAATGGCGCAAGAAGATCTAAAACTTAATTAAAATTCTTATATCCCCAAAACACACTACAAAAGGGTCCTCCCTGTACAATATCAGGTGAAACAATGCAGTTGGCATATTTTTCAGACTCAAAATGCTTTGAATATATAAGGTATTATTGAAAAAGACGTGCAGGTCAAGATGCAGTTAGCTATCATCTTTTTTTCTTGTCCATTCAGTTGCTTTAAGGCGGCTTTTCCTCATTGTTTCATCATGCGTCTTATTTAGACTCACCCGTTTCTATTCCTTACTGTTCTGTTTTGAACCCCCTCAATTCTTCTTCCCTCTAAGTTTGACTCTGGTGTTGTGGCGAAGAAAATTACAACACCATCCTTTCCCTCAACCTTCTTCATTCATCCTCAATCATCCCTTCTTTCTACCCATAAACCTCACTCCTTACCCTTCATCCTCCTTCCGGTGTTCCACTATTATTTTTTCCCTTTCCCTCCACACTCCCCTCCCCTAGTTTTTTCTCTCCATGGCCCTGAGTTTGTCCCTGGTTATAATGGTGCAGATTACAGGAGGCAGAGAGGCACCGCACCTCGGCCGAGGAGGGGACCAGACGCTTCAAGTTGGACTTTGCCAACAAGGCCGACAGCTTGCAGCGGCAGATAGAACACAGAGAAAGGCAACTGTAAGCAAAACCCCTTTAAAGACAGACTGATTGATAGACCCATGCACACACATACATACATAAACACTTAATCTAAAGAATCTGGTGTTCAGAGAGAGATACAACATAGTAAATACACAATAAGCTGTGCTGCATGGTAAGCCAGCTTTTGGTGAAAAAGCATTTCTCACTGAAACTGTCATAGCCCTAATAGACCTAGGACCAATAGATAACAATCAAAACAAACTTATACAAACCAGTGTGCCCTAATATTATCTGTTACTCAGTATATTCCTTACTTTGCCTCTTGTTTGTCATCTTTATTATTGTTATTGGTGTTATTATTGTTATTGGTGTATATATATATATATATATATATATATATATATATATATATATATATATATATATATATATATATATATATATATATATATATATATATATATATATATATATGCATGTTTGTGGTGTGTCCCTTTAGCCAGCAGCTAGAGACGGACCTGAAGATAGAGAGGGAGTGGAGGCAGACGTTACAAAATGATCTAGACAGAGAGAGGGATACAGTGGCTCAGCTCAGCACAGAGGCGCTGCAGATCAATGGGCTAAAAAAGGTAAAGAGACTGAAAAAAGAGACGTACCATGTATGTGATATTTTATATTATGTTTTATTATAGTATATAGCTTTGTGTGTGCAATCCAGCATTTGATCAGATGCATGTCTTCTGTTGTTTTGTGTTTTTATGTTTTTTTCTTAGGAGTTCCATCGTCTCCACGATGAAAACATTCAGCTGAAGATGATCTGCGAGGACCAAGAACAAGCTCTCGAGGAACTAGGCTCCAAACTGAGCGAGTATGTATGCTTTGCTTAAAAATGTCTGCACCATAATCAAGCTGTTAGAGCCTTTAACAGAGTTAGAGGCTCTAACCTTTGAGGTAAACTGTTTATGCCTCCACGCTGACGACAGCAGCTGACCGGGTTGTCGATCTGTCCTATTTCTGTGAAGGCAATATCTCAGAAGTGGCTTGAGTGAATTTTTTTGTTCATCCCATCCTTGTGAACGTGATTCTTCAGCAACGCAGTAAACTGCAACTTGAATAGTTGGCAGAGGCAAACAACCGTGAAGTGGTATCAGGATGACCTGAGGTGGTTGAATTTACTTATTTCCTTTACATAACAGTTTTATTCATTTTGTCATCAGATCCAAACTGAAGATTGAAGACATCAAAGAAGCCAACAAAGCTCTTCAGGTAAATTAACTGTGAGTTAAACGTAGCGGAAAGAAAGTCTTTTAATGTCTAATGTTCTAATGTCTGTCTAATCCAAACCCTTTCATCACTAAAATGGAAAACTTAAATGAGATATTATTAAAAGAGCAGAGAGAGAAGTCAGAGAAACAAATATAGTAATTGTTATTGATTGATTAGTGATGTGTGCTCTGTTGTTTTGTATTTACTGTATTGTGTTGTTGCAGGGAGGTCAGGTGTGGTTGAAGGACAAGGAAGCCAGCCACTGCAAGCTGTGTGAGAAGGAGTTCTCCATCTCAAGACGAAAGGTAAGTCAGCAAATTACCACAAATAAGAAATGGAGATTCCCTATTTTGTGTTGTCCCACATCTGAAATCCTTTATCTAAACTATCATTGTATTAGAAATCATCTCAGGACCCCTGATATGTTGGTGAGGAAGTTAGTGATCCACATCCTTTTTTTTTGCATAGTTAAATGCTAACTGATTTGAAAGCTTTTCTATTTTGATTTACTTCCTGTTTTGAGAACTGTTCTATGGCCGGTGTTTTTTTTTTTAGATTACGACGGCAACAGCATATTATATAGAATAAATGAGAAAATAACTAATTGTGAGAGCTAGCATTTACAGCCACCATGCCTGAAAAGACAACTTGTAGAAACTCAACAAGACATTTGAAGATACATGCGTTACAGACATGGCTTTAACCTCAAAGGGATCTCAAGCAGTGCTGTAATGAAATATTAATTGCTCAA
Source organism: Cebidichthys violaceus (assembly GCF_023349555.1). NCBI lineage: Eukaryota > Metazoa > Chordata > Actinopteri > Perciformes > Stichaeidae > Cebidichthys > Cebidichthys violaceus. The sequence continues at coordinate 6,554,945 of NW_027176705.1, forward strand.
TGGAAAGAAGATAAATCAGCAAGTTGGTTCCCTCTGCAGCTAATTTGCACCCATAAGCACACCATAACAATGTAAACTTTATTTTGACAGACTCTTTCTGTATTTCTCTCCAGCACCACTGTAGGAACTGTGGGGAGATTTTTTGTAACAGCTGCTCCGACAATGAGCTCCCTCTGCCCGCCTCACCAAAACCAGTCAGAGTCTGTGACACCTGCCACGCCCTCCTCCTCCAGCGATGCTCCTCCAATCCAACGTGAAGGAGCCGTGACTGCTTCAAACTATCTGAGATCAAACTCATAAATTCCCATCCTCTGGCCCCTCTATAAGATCCATCTCCCAACTTCTCTCAACAGAAATGCTGCTTGAAATGGACCGTGTGCATGAACATTTAGTGTGTTTGATTCATTCATTACAGTCAGCAGAAAAAAGCAGGGGTGTCTGCATCATTCTGACCCATCTATGTTTGTATTCATTATAACATTGTCTCTTGTAATCCAAAACGGAGGACGAGGCAGTTTTATATGCTAGATAAACAACAGTTTTACGGACTAACCATTTACAGTAAATTCCATGCAAAACAGAACTGTCTGAGGACAGAGCTCTGCTATTAAAGGAGGAACTACTTTACCATGAACTGATGAGCACTGCTGCAGCTAAATGGAGATTCTCAACCAAACCTATAGTCTTTTGAAGGACTGCATCATTATGTATCAGGCGTCAAACTCTATACAGTAAATGTATAGCCAAACAGATGAGATTACATATTTAATACATACAGTATCGTGGCCTTGTTTTGTGTTAATTTCGGAGGGAAATTAACACAAAAATAAAGGCAACATTTTCACAGGCACAAAAGATCAAGTCAACCTGACAGGTTAAATTCTACTTTACTAGATACTTAAAGTTACTACAAGGAACTTTAATTTTGTGTCGATTTTGGCGACCCCTGTGGAGAAAGTGGTAGTGTTTCCGAGCACCTGATTCCCTGAAGAAACCTCTCATTTTGGTGCAGCAGATGCTCCGCTCAGTGCTGGTTCTGGTTCTCCCGTGCCTCTTTTCCCTCCAGCGGACCCAGCAATACGGCCTGGGTCTCCAGCAGCATGGTGTCGGTCACAGAGTAGCAAAGCGAAGCTCACCCCCTGGCAGTAGACGCTTAGCTCTCCTGCTCCCACCGGAGCTTACGACTGCAGGTCGAAGGCTGCAGCGAACCGGGTCTGGTTCTGTCCGCGGCTGGTTGCTGCTGGAGGCCCTGCTGGAGTCTGAGCTAAAGGAATTTCTGGTGAACATGCATTATTTCATCTGATTTTGCGCGGAACCCGACCTGGTGGCACCGCTGACAATCACTAACCAATCTTCTCGCTGATGGTCTCGTTTACTTATGTAGGTCATATAGAGGCATCAGTTTTAATTTGAGACAGTTTCGTAAGTTCATCACAGTTACTTTATTTGAAATATAGACTGAATATATTTCAGTTTAATTGGCTGTGAGAAGATCAGGACTGGTCTAATTTTTTTGTCCGTTTTAATTGCAGTCATTTCACAGGAGATCTATAACATGGAGATATATTTTGTGACAATGAGACAAAGACTTCATGCAAATTAATTCCAGGAAAATTCACAGCTCAAAGCAGATTTTGTTCTGCTGACACATTGACCAGACTAGTTCCCCATGGGGCTGTGGCTTTCAAAGGAACTGAAAATCTTTCTTTTTTTTTAACAATGTTGGTGCCATTTGTGCCTGTGTAAATGCCATGAATATTACCTACTTGTGCTTCTCTTGTTGCCAAAATGAGCCCTATATTTCTACAGAGAGGATTTCTGTTGAGAGAATTTAAAATACTTTAAAGTAGCAAGTCTAGCCAAGCAAAGCGATCTAGATAAAAGGCACATTTCACTGTTAGTTTTCGAACACTAATGCAGTGGAAACTGCTTTAAGGACCAAGAAGAGCAACACATGCTGTCATCTCTGGTGCCTAAATGGCTCTGTAGTTGCTGAACCACTGACGGCTAGCTCACAACATGACCACTTCACTGACTAGTTAAGAACAGACTCTATTGTTACACACCTCTGACACAATAGCCAGTAGGTTTGAGCACTTGGCAATCCTATATTACCTCTAATATAGATTAATTTGAAAGTATTTATATTTGATTTTGTATTTTATGCACATTCATTTTTACTTTAAGAAGTCCAGGGAACTTGTTTGAGCTTTCCCTGTTCACTTGAAGTAAGTTGTGAAAAGAACCAGATTTTACTGCTGCTCCATTTCTGAGAGGGAAAGTTTGAAACTCTAAACCAATTTAGTTCCTTTCTGTTTAATGTGTTGTTAAACTAATGCTGATGACTGTACGGTCTTCAGTGACGGGTTATTATACGAGTTATGATACGAGTTCCACTGCATATTCTGGTTTTGTACTTGTACAATGTTTACAACCTATGACTTTTCAAGTACTGGACGTATTCATTACCATTAAGAGATAAAACAGGCCTGGGTTCATTTCAATTCAATTTAAAGTGTTTTTATCGTTTCAAATATTTAATAACTCACCAATTTATCATATCATCATTAAGTACTATAGGCAAGTGTTCCTGAAATGCACCCAGGTCTAAAACCTTTTTGTACAGTCTTATAAATCTCCCAGCTTTCAATGGGACTTATGCAGTGTTGGCACCACTGTATGTTGTATATACATAATTGTTGATAATCACAGTGACTCTTTAATTTACTTAATCTGCCAGTTTAATATTAACTATTGCCAACAAATATGTTGTCTTGACTGTGTAGCAGTTTCTGATTAAATCACATCACAAACAGAATTGTTCATGTTTGCTGTCATATTAATGGTGATCATTGAAATTTCTCCTGTGAACATTTTCTTTTTTTGCACCATTTGGGTCTTTTTCCACTTGTGTCTTGCTGAAATCAACTCTAATTTAGTTCCCCGTTAACACGCCTCATAAGTATAATATTGATAACTATGTTTTCTTTCGTGTAGAATCACCTGAAAATAAGAATTGTTGTGTTTTCATGATGTCAGAGCCGTTTATATCTACACAAAGAACAGGTCAGAACAGCTGCCTGAGCTATTTTACAGCTTAAATATATATTATTTTACTTCCTTTCTTTGAGAGTGGAATAGAATATTAGTTTTAAATTATGTAATGAACCTTGAATACATTCATAAAACATTCACCAGCTCACACTTATCAAACCATTTGAACCAAGAAAACTGATCTGAAATCCAGTTTGAATCAGTATTAGTAGTATTTAGTAGAGTAAACAAAGATAAAGAAACATGGAATTAGAATGTATTACCTAGACTACTGCTCCACCTTCTTAAAGAGCATCATTCACCTTAACATGTCATCCAAGTCAAAGCAGAATTATCATCAACTGATTAGATTCAAAGTGACCGTGCTTTATGGCATACTATACTGTGTGTGTGTACACACACACACACACACACACACACACACACACACACACACACACACACACACACACACACACACACACACACACACACACACACACACACACACGACAATTTTTTATATTTTATAACATGCTATACTGTGTATTTTTATGACATTTGATGGCATATTATACTATACGACATTTTAGAACATCTTTTATAAAATTTGTATGACATACTATTAAATATAAAACTATTAAAGTTGTATATGTTATTTTTAAGGCATACTTTACTATGACAGTTTTTATGGCATTTTGTGACAATTTATTACATACTATAATATGACGTTTTAGAAAAGCTAATAAAATGTTTATGACATCAAATGTTATGATATAGTATATTCTGACATTTCTTATAGCATACTATACTATGACAATTTTATTACATACTATATTATGACTTTTTGTGACATTTTATGCCAAACTATAATATGACTTTTTTATAAAATATTCTTTTTCAATTTTATGCTATACTACTGTAACAAGAGATGAGGTTGGTGTAGAAACCCTTTGCTACAGCCCTAAGCCCAGCTAATGATGATATTTTGTTGAGGTTGTTCAGTCAACCAGACCCTCAGCTCCAGGTTAGACTACTATTTACAATATTTGTCTTTTGTGTGTTTATATGTTTGTGGCTGTATTTTGTTAATACTGAGATTTTTGCTTTTGAGATGTATTTTTATATCCTGTTGTGTGTTGTCATGCTTATTGATGTTTCAGTATTAGACTGACCAGTCTGGACAATAACCTGTTTAGCGCTTCGTTTAAATTGACTCATTTTTATTACATTTTTTTTTTAAATCATATGGTACAACACCTGTTTGTAGGTACATAATGACTCTCATCATCCCCAACCCTCCTAGCTTGCGTGTGGCTGTGGCTATAGTGTGATTGTTCCCTGCAGCACAGTGATGGACTGTCCCGATATATTGATTCTTCCGTCATCTCTCACTTCTAGTTCCAGCTCCCCGCCTCGACTGGAGCACTGGTAAGCTACACAAACACAGAGGGGATAAAATGAGTGTCAGTATCTGTTTATAGGGAGAAACAATGCCTGATATCAAGTTAATCACACAAAAAGACTTTGCCTCTGGCTTAGTTTAATTGCATTGGTTTAGAATTAGAGGAGTTACTAATCAGATCAAATGTCAATTAGGAATTAGTTTAATTGATTACCCAGCATTTTATTCTTTCCCAGCTTCTTAGACCAGTAGCTACCCAGCACAGTGTGGGCAGAACCTGCAGGGACACAAAAGACATCTTTACTGTGTGAGTGCTTTAGACACTACATGTTTTAGTATTTTTGCCAGTACCTTTTGCTTGTATGCAAATGTATTGGATTACTTAGTTATCAGAAAGTACTTTACCATTTAAACAATTTGCAACATAATATTCCACACTCTGTAACCAAACAAACACTGTGAATGTGTGGCCACTGGGATAGTAGTAGTATTAACAGTAACCAGTGACAGGATCCTCAGGGATGCCATTCCATGGAGCAAAGTATCTGGAGTAGAAGTCGTATCCTGGCTGGTTGTCCGGAGATCCTATTGGCAGATGAATGACAATTTGATTAACGACGACTTGTAGTTTTCACAGTCTCGACAGTGTTCTGTTAACATGTCATTATGTTGGCTAATGAGCATGAAATCTTCAGTGGACATTGAGATGCAACATATAGGCGAACTAATAAAGGGTTTATCATGTCAGTTAAGGCAACAAACAACTGTTAGTTATTTCTTTAAAGACGCTGCGTGTCTTAACTGTGGTACCACTATAAAGTCACTGCATATGGTCAACAAGTCATAAAGCTTTTCCTACAATATCCCCCTGGTCTAACTAGTTTTTAGCTCTGATTACCTTTCATGGTGAGGATTAGTCCTTTGACTCTTCCACTTGTCTCACTGCTCTGGAGAGCAACAGGGTCAACTTTCAGACTGGTTAGTACTGACCTGCAGAAAACACACAGTCACAAACAAGCCTGGCAAGACACAAGTGAGGGACTTAGGAAGCACTGCCCATGTGTGAAGATGAACTTTTATACTATATTTATTTTTGTGTGTGTGTTGATTGTCACCTGTCACAGCTGTCAGCCAGTCGAACCATCAGTTTTTTAGTGTTGGCACTAAGATAAACATCCTGGATTGGGTGGTTTCCAACTGCAACCTTTATCCCACATGCAAGAGCAGAGACACAGTTAAGCATGCACACACAATAAACGCAAAAATGTAATCACACTGGCACAAATTCTACAGTATAGAGGTGTTCATGTATAGACAGTGAAGCAGGAGTTCACTGTAAAACATGCTTTCACAGAAAAAGAAGGTGTCTTACTGACCTTGATGAGGTCTCTGAACTCCTTGGCATCCTGAGAAAACAGGTTTTAGAAAGAAATCTGTTAGAATAATAGCTTTTTGTTGTCTTTTGAAATATTTAAAGTTACTGAAAAACTTTCTTTGGAAAACCTTGCAGTGCTAATGCAGGATGTTTGAGTTCTGTTAATCCAAGCTGCAGCTGTATGTTACATTATTGTGGGATGGTTGCAGTTTGTGGGTTTTACAAAAGTAGTTTTCTTAATGTGATGCTGATTGACATGAGTGTTGTGAGCAATGAAGAATGAATAGTATAGATGTTGAAATGGAAAGGACTGACTGTGTTTGAGGTTGTGTTTTATTTAATGTTAATTATATATTGTATCATTTCCAAATTCAGTTGCACAGTGTTGGTAATGTTTTCATTCCCTATAGCCTTGCAGAGCCACACAATGTATCCTTCCCTTCTTGATATAAATACACATTTTGAGACAAATAACTGTTGGACCTATAATTGTATTACCCTGATGTGTTTGTCTGATCACATACTGTACCTCTTGGGTGGGTGGGTTGAGAGGAAAGTCCATGACGTACCCTTCCCCCTGCTGGGTGACAGCCAGATCTCCACTCCTGGTCTCAAACACCAGTTTCGGATTCACATTCTCTAATGGACATAATAAATACACAGACCATAATGCTCACAGGCTTACTGAAGTGTACATTTAACTGGCTAATGTGGATGTGTTGGCTAACAATACTTTATCATGTCTTTGATCTAGCTGTACTGTGTATTATATTGAAAAGCGTTACAATATGAACAGCTTTTTTATTGTCAGGTAAATCATTACAAAGTATTTTAAATTGCCTCCTAGTTAAACTTAATGGATTTCTGTGAGTGTCTTTTCTTGTGTTCCAAATCAAGCCAGTGCATTAACTGGATTATAACTGACTATAACTTGATATTCTGTTAATGTTTGTGTGTGTTTGTTTTGTAACTTACTCTTATGCTTGAACAGCACCGCTGCAGAGGCCAGAGTGGCATGACCACACAGACTCACTTCAGTGGTTGGTGTGAACCATCGAAGTCGGAACCTTGATCCTGTTAATCACATGGTTAATGGTTTTCTTCACATTTTGTCACAGCTCTGCCCCTTCTCTCCTGTCACTCTATCTCTCACTCACCTAATCAGCTCATTCAGTGCACCTGTTAGTCACACCCTCCTCATCAGCCCAATCACTCTCACCTGCTCTCTCTGCTGCACCTACTATTTAGACCCCAGTCTCACACACACTCACTGCCAGATCGTTCTCTGCTTCCATGCAAGACCTTCCAGCGTTTCCCTTTGGACTGATTCCCCGTTACCGACCCTGCCTGTCTTGGACTACCCCGCCTTGCCTCTGCCCCAGTAATTCACTCAGCCTTCTGTCCCCAACCACGAGAGCCTGCTGCTGTATTCCTTTGAAGATTCAACCTGTTGTGTGTTATGAAGAAATTAAAGCTTCGATTCAAATCATCCCTGGTGTTTGTCGTACTGCTCCTGGGTCCTTACTACACCCGTTACACATTTTGCAAATTTTCACCTTAATGCAGAGGTTCACAACTGTCTTTTTAACTGCAACCAGAATATCTTAAAATAGTGTGTGACTTGTTGTTATACCTTTTGTTCCTTATAGCCACTTGATTACCTGCAATGATTAATATGTGTATTTTGACTTTATCAAAGCAACTGTTTCAATCGGTGTTATCAATTTAATCTGTTTGTTTCTCATCAACTCGCCAGTCAGTGACTTGTCCAGACTTGCCAATTTTAAAAGACTTTCCTCCGAAGGTAAAACGTTTGTGTTGTGCTGTACTCACACCTACCTGTATGTGACATTGTGCCCATTTAGCATATTGTCTACAGTTTGTCAAGCCAGTACATTACTTTTGCAGATTAACTGCACAATGAACACTGATGACCATCGAGGCTCTGTTGTATTGGCCACTAGCAGGTATTTACTTCTTTTTTGCTTGCTCCCCATTTTTTCTCCCCATCCAAACAGCTACAATAACCGCACATAGGTTGTGCATTGGTAAGGGATTGTAAAAACATTAGGTTTAATCATTGTAATGAAATACTAACCCGCCCAGACTGGGGCTTTTCTGTTGAACCCATCTATCAAATCTAAACATCAATCAATAATAATAAAAATATATGAAACCCAATATTATCTGACCTGTGGAAAAATTGTCAGAGGGGTCGATCCTGGTGATGAAAGCTGTTTCTGACAGGTTCATCTCTGCTGCTATCCTCTGATACAAATCATCTCTCAGTTCCTGTTGGGAACACATCCATAATATACAAACATGTTGTGTTTTGACATGCAATCATTATACACGGAGGTACATGCACATAGCCTATGAGATATATATATATATATATATATATATATATATATATAATTTAAAAAAATGCTTAAACTATGACTATTTTACAACAAATTGTGTAATGTGGGATATGAGCAACAAAAACTGGTGAATCTTACTGACTGAAAATGCAATATTATTCAATAAGCGAAGCAGTCGTGATCCTTGAACAAACAACTGAATACACAAGTCGAAGTGTCTTGATATATTTTAAGCCATAACAGCCCGTCCTATTGTAGTCTACATTATGACATTACTGTTGTCACATAAACCTAAATTCTTACTCACATGCATAAGTGGACAAATTGCCGCGGGGTTTCCCTTGAACGGTAAATTAGTAAAGGCATCAAGCGTATACACTGGAATCTCCATTATAATTAGACAAACAAATATGACAATAGCTTTAAATTAAAAGAGTCACGGTGAAGATTTGACACAGTCGACCCGCTGCTGTCGACGGACTTTACACCTTGTGAGTTTGCGTTCAGTAGGCGCCCCTCAGCTTCACCCTCTGGCTGGTTGTCAGATTATTGACCTTTGTTTTCAGCGGCACGACTAGTGTTTAGACGATTTGTCTAGTGTTGTAGAGGAGTTTTGTATCGTCATATGCGAAGTATCAAGCCCAAGCTCGGCTAAATTAATTAATTAACTGTTGTCTTTTGATAAGTGTCATCTGCATTTTGGTGGATACTTTTTTCTCTTACAATTTCTAATATCTGAATTAAGATTTTATAGATGATCATATTGATCAGGAATCATAGTGCTCTATAGCCTGTGTAGCGTTTAAAGGTGATCTATCTGTCTCCAGAAGTATCAAAAAATACTGCTACTGGACGGGCATACAAAAAATAATGTATTAAAGTAAATTTCAATATATTACACTTCAGTGAAAACATTCGTTTTGATACAACTTTAATAACATGCGTTTACACTCCTCCCATAACTCTTCGTATAACTAATTTAGTTTTTTTTTTAAAGTCCTGAACGTCATCTCAAGTCTCGCGATAACAACATACCTGAGTGGGTTAGGTAACGTTAGTGACACCTGAGGCTCGGGGTGGGAGCAGGAGACCGGGGACGAGAAGCGACTGTGAGATCATTTAAACGTTTTCACACTTTTATCACTGACCTATGACATACTTCTGTCTCATGATACACGTTTGTGTCCAGTGACTGCGTACGACTGTCGGGATTTGAACTAGTCTGCCCCGGACGTTTGACCGCTGACAGTGTCCTCCTGTTAGCCATAGCTGTTAGCCTGCTAACTGCTAACGTTACCTAGCTAACATTAGCACATCAGCCCGGTAGAGAGACGGTAACATCATAATTTGAGGACGCAGAATCCAAGCAGACAAAAGTCCCACTGTGGCGACTATCAAAGAAGTCATTTAACCAAAGAATAGATAAAGTCTTGCTAGAATATGTTTGGAAAGGTCTCAGTGAGTTGAAGTTGAACTGTGGTAACGTTAGCTAGCAAGGCTCTTGGTTTAACCAACTCTGACAAACGGTTTGAAGGAGGAAGTAACACACATCAGGTGAATGTTTTAAGGTTAACTGTCGTGACAGCTGCAGTAACGTAACGTGCATTATAGTTCTAAATTATTAGACATTTCCTACCGGGGATTTGCTATTGCATAACTCGCTGTTTTTAATTAATGTTACGGATTATTCATTGCTGTTTATGACACCAGCTGCCTGCAGAATGGTTGTTATGTAATGTATTACATTAAGGATATATATGAATGATGTGCATATTTCATAGTTGAAGGCTCCTGCTCTGGTTATGATGTACTGTGCAAATAGACGTAATACATGGCTTTTATGAGTTAGTTAATGCAAGACAATAAGATGTTTAGAGCAGTTTGTCTTCACAGGTAAAGCTTAGATTTCTTGGACATTGTAAAGAAGTGACTAGGGAGAGTGAGGAGGACAGGACATTATTTAAAGATGACGTGTGATAGGCTTAGGACAAGTGTCTGTATTATTAACACGCCATTAAATGTGTTGCTGCTGTATTCTGCTGTCTGTGCCAGTGAGAATGTCTCTGAATGAAGAGGGTTATGTGGTTCGGATCAGAGGACTACCGTGGTCCTGCACGCAGGAGGAGGTTGCCAGTTTCTTCTCTGGTGAGAATACACACGCATATCTTCACAGCTTGAGGCATGAACAGTGTTAGTAAGTGCAAGACTGAAGTTACATCTAAAACAATAAACTCAGCTATACTTGGTGTTTAAATTGTGATAATTTCTTTTCCCTGGTGGTCATCCGTCATAGTGAATGATGGCATTAATGCATGTGGTCTGAATTGACAATAAACTGCGTTCGCCTGTACATTGTGTTTAGAAACATAAAGCATCGCAATTGCGCCTGAATATTTTTTTATCATTTTTGGACGTGAAAGTTATACTGTCATTTCATAATCTAAATACGTTGCACTGTAGCACCATTCAGCTGAGTTATGCAATAGAAATCTGACATTTAACGGATTTTTTTTTTTATTGATCGCATGAGTGTGACATTTGATTTGTGACTGTGTCCAAGAGTCTTCTCTCCCTCTAACAACTTGTCTTGTGGTCAATGTATCAGTTTAGGAATCCTTTTAGGAGATCTCAATCAATCTTACTACCTTTTTACAGACTGTGACATCGTTGGGAAAGTAAACGGAGTGTGCTTTACCTACTCTAAAGAAGGCCGTCCCAGTGGAGAGGCATTTATTGAGCTGAAAATGTCAGAGGATTTCAAGAATGCCCTCGCCAAGGACCGTAAATACATGGGACACCGATACATAGAGGGTAAGCAATATAGCCGATATCAACAGACTGATGGACCAGTGAGTGTTTACCTTTGTCGTCTTACTCTTTGAACAATTGCTGCATTGTGAGAGGTTATTGATGGAAACAGTGCAACATACTCTGTTGCTGACATCTCATCAGTTTACTGTGGAGATGTTGTTGAGCTCTGTGTGTTCCATGCTTTTTGAAGTTTGCTTCTTGGCTCACCTTTTATTGAATTCCCCATACAAATAGACCTTTGATAAGCTTTAAACCAAACGTTGTTTAGTGTAATTGTCCTTTCAGATCTTGATTTGTGTGTGTCCATTTGTCTGTGTCTCTGACTTAGTGTTCAAGTCAAATCGTAGTGAAATGGATTGGGTGCTAAAACGTAGCGGTCCTGCTGACTATGACAGCTGCAGCGGCTGCATGCTGCGACTTCGAGGCCTTCCGTTTGGCTGCAGCAAGGAGGAGATTGTTCAGTTCTTCTCAGGTACACAAACATTTAAACTTTTGTAATTATTATTGAATTATATTCATAGTACACCGTTAATATTAACCTGAGGAATATTTTTTTCACAGACATGCTGTAGTTTTTTGACTGTGGACACCACAGTGTAAGGGTACCGACAAAATTACAGCTAGCTTTAAAATGTGCAAAAGAGTATCTTAGCCTTCAGTGCAAGGCAATGAAATAAGACAAACCACTAAAAGAATTGTCAAATGCGTGTCGGCGTTGCATACATTTCACTTATCTCTTGGTCAATGTTTATGTATATAACTGTGTCACATAAAATGTTTCAGAAGGCTTCATTAAATAAGGCCAAGATCCTTCAACTGTTCCACACCCAAAGGCCCAAGTAGAACTTAAAGCCACAATATGTACAATGTCTTTCTGACTATTGCATCTTTAACATAATTATGTCATGTTTGCACAAAAGTGGAACAACGACCATGTTAACATTCACAAGCTCTTTCTTTATATTACGAAATGTGACTTTGTTTTTATTATGAACAATTCCTACTGGAGCTGCACTTTGAACAGTGGTTTCCTCTTTGCTGATCAACCCTGCAACACACCACAACTTAAGCATACACCAAAATTAGCATTGACAGATTTGCCAATATACTATCTTTTAAAAATTTAGATTTCTCTCACATTGGTTTTCAATTGATTTATAGTCAGTCAATGTGTCTCTGTGTCACAGTCCAAAGGCCTAATATGTGTTTGTTCTTGTAGTATAGTCATAGGCTTAGTGTCAATATAGTGTTTTTTTCTGAGCAACGTCAACTTTTTTCAATTGTTCCCAATGAGGAGAGAGCAGCTGCTTAGAGAAAAAGCGCTGCACTCAGCATCTTTTTTCAGAGCGATCTGACTTTTTTGTCTGACTGTTCTGAGTGCTTCTAGTTGAAGGCCCTGCCAGCGCTTAAATGCCCCCAAAAAATTGCTATATGGACACTCAGCCAACTGTGTTTACGAATTTGTCCTCAATATGAATTGTTAGTATGCCTCTTACCATGTTAGTGTTAGATTTACATTTTATTTAGCATGCATATTCTATATGACCGTAATATCATGCCCTCTAAAAGGGGTTAAAGATAGTTTGGGCTGGGCTGGTTTGGCTGAGGGGAGACAGTCCTCTAATATAATCACCACTGAAGAATTATTATAGGCCGGTGTCATTCAACACTAATAAGTAATGATTTTGCCTGACCTAAATTCAGTTGTGTATAAAACAATATGTTTAGTTTACATCCACTTACTTTTCTAGTTGCTGTATATTAATCTTGATAGCTCAAGTGATGCACTGGGTGTTGTTCTTTCTATTCCATACATCTATCAAGTCTACCTACCGACCTATGTATTTATGTGTGCTTGGGTTGAAGGGTTGAGAATCGTGCCAAATGGGATTACTCTGCCAGTGGACTACCAGGGGAGGAGCACAGGGGAAGCCTTCGTGCAGTTTGCCTCAAAGGAGATAGCAGAAAAGGCTCTGGGGAAACACAAGGAAAGAATAGGGCACAGGTGGGACAGATGGGAAAGGGACGGGCTGGACTGGGTTGGGCTTCCATTGCAGTATTTAATGGGTGGTCATATTATAGTATTTATGGTATTAATGGGATGGCTTCTATTATGGTCGAATGATAAGCATGGGTTGGTGTGCTAGAATAATTATGGTAAAACAATGATAAAGTGGGTAAATGAATTTGGTGGGTCATGGGTTTAATGGATTTATGTATTGTGACATGTTGAATAATGGGATGATGTATCTAATCTGTAAATTAAAGGTGGTGTGAGTATTTTATGCCATAGACAATTTTGCTGTTGGTTGTCTGAAACCTGGGAGCAACATTTGGGTATATTAGATCATTTTATTGGCACTTCCTTTATATCCTTTTATACTTTTATTTTACAGATAACTTACTGTGGAAAGGGGGGTTAAGCGTAGAGATCAGTCAAGGTAGCCTCTACCATTAAAGCATCAAACTTCTTTCTGCAGTTTTTAATCATTAAAATGACCAATGCAACACCTAAAAGCCCTGTAAGGATTTCCTTTATTGTAAGTAACATGAGGTGAGGTTGGTGTAGAAACCCTTTGCTACAGCCCTAAGCCCAGCTAATGATGATATTTTGTTGAGGTTGTTCAGTCATCCAGACCCTCAGCTCCAGGTTAAAACTACTTAGACTACTATTTTGAATATTTGTCTTTAGTATGTTTATCTCTCTGTAAATCATCTATGTATGTAATCTGAGCTAAGCCATTTCTACTCCTTAACCCTCTCCTCTGCCCCCCTCCACCTCATGGGCATTTCATGTTGCAGGTATATAGAGATTTTTAAGAGCAGTCGCAACGAGATCAGAGCCTACTACGAGCTGCCCCGGCGGGGGATGGGAGGCCAGAGACCGGGACCCTATGATAGACCCATGATGGGTGGACCCAGGGGAGGGTTTTTTGGGCCCGGGCCTGGCCGCGGCGGGGCTCTAATGGACACCATGAGGAGTGGAGGGGGCTATGGAGGAGGTAAGCAGGGTTCTGTATGGATGCATACAAGTATTTCTGGTTGAAAAAGGTAAATTGATCAGTGCTAGTAGAACAAGACAATTTAATCATGCAGAAGCTTGTGTTTTTGGTTCAATATAGGACTCTGAGCAGTAAAGCAATATTTGTGAGTGTCGATAATTGCTCGTTGACTCCAGGGAAGTGAAGAAGAGTTCAGATGAAACATTGGTTTATCCAGCATCCAGCAGCGAAATGGAGCTACAGACCCCTGATCCACAGCCTGTAAAGGCCCCCTGCAGTCGGCATGCTTGAGTCAGTCCGCAGAGCCCCGAAGCCTTGCCCCCACTGCTATGCTGAGCTGAGCACAGTATTGTTAATTCAAAGTTTACTAATGTTGAATGTGTCACAAGTCCAAATTGCACCCACTTCGAGGCTGCATGTCCTTGAGTCCCCAGCAATACACCTGCCAAGTGTGACGTAGATCGGATGGGCTGTTCTTGAGATATATGAAGGACTCACACATACAGACAGACAGAGGAGGATTTATATTGATGCTGCTACAGCGCCAGCTATTGGCCAAATGCCACAAAATTTGTCATGGTCACTCAGACATCATAACTACACACGTCCACCAAATGTGTTCAATAATTAAAACATGCCCTGCTGAACTGAATCACTACACACTAATAGCATTCGCCTCCAACATTGCAAAATGTCCTGCATGCCTCCCTCACGTTCTCCCCAGTCACTATGACAGGGTCCTTTTCATAGAAATAGCTCCGCCTTTAAACAACATCTGATAATCGGCAAACTCCAACATCTTCACGTTCAACCTCTCCTCATCCATTGGATTCACAGTTTCCTCAGTGACAGACCCCAGGCAGTCAAGATGAGCACCACTATGTCCCCCATCCCCACCGTAAAAACTAGAGACCCTTTCTATACACACTCTACACTGTTCACTGTCAAAGACTCTCCTCTCAAAATACGTTACATATTCTTATGGCCCAGTCATACTTGCCCTACTTTGTTTTCTTACTTCACACAGTCAATGAATCTGATTTAAGCAACCTTTTTTTTTTGTTCATAGCTCTAGTTTATCTTTCTCCTTTTATGGTGGAAGGGTTGACTCACGGCCCAACAAATGCCATTATTTTGTTTTTCTAAACTTTAATTTAGAAAACTAGTTTATTATCCAGTTGGCTTGTTATTGAGTTCTGTCATCTGTGATGTAAATGAATGAGACCTGCTTCAATTGTATCATTGTTGTCTGTGTCCAGGTTACAGTGGCTTCGACAGCTTCAATGGTTTCAACAACTACTGTTTTGGCAACGGCATGTTTGATGAGCGAGTGAGAGGAGAGAGGGGAGGAAGAGGTAACGTCTTAGCTCGTAGTCTCTCAGACTTCTATGACAATTTACACATTTAATAAGAAACATACATATTTACATTAAATGTATTCACAGTATTCTTTTCTTCTTCTGTTGTTTTATTTCTTTAACTTTGTCGTGTATCAACTTGCTTCTCTCTCATTACATTACATGTACATTCTCCTTCATTACTAAAGGTTTCATTAGTAATCTATGGATGTATTTGTGTGTTTTGGCTCAGGGATGGGAGGCCACGGCTACGGTGGTCAAAGTGATGTTTGCTCCGGCTTCCACAGCGGCCATTTTGTCCACATGAGGGGTTTACCTTTCCGTGCCACAGAGGGAGACATCGCCAAAGTAAGATCACGTGCACTCACTAAGACCTGTCACTTTATTTCTCTTGAAATAAACATCAGCAGGCTTTGAAATTTTGTAAAAACAATGAATTCAGTTTCCTCCAAAACAAGGCCATAGAAGGTATTAAAAAGCCTTAAATTTAACTTACAAATCTAAATATTGTTGTAGGCAGTGATGTTAGTTAAAACAGTTTTTATATCCGATTGCGGACTGTCTTGAGAAGTTATACACTTATAACTTAATCATAACTTAATTTGCTTTCAATGTTGTTTTAAAAGTCTTAAACAGTGTCAAATGTAACTTGGTCAACACTCAGAAATGTGTCTGTGGAGCCAGATTCAAGACTGGCTCCTAATTTAGATCCACAATGTCTCTGTGGCTGTTCTCTATAGATGTTGTGTTTATACCGTGTAATGCTGTTGTTCAGGAAGCCCAATACGCTATTTTTAAAAACATATAAATATATTCAGTTGATTTGTATAGCCCAATATCACAAATTTGCCTCAGAGGGCTTTACTATCTGTACAGCATACATCATCATCTGTCCTCGGACTGAAATAAATATCTTTAATGGGACATAAAAAGGAACAAAACCTCAGGGAGAGCAACAGAGGGGGGATCCCTCTCCCAGGATGGACAGAAGTGCAATAGATGTCATGTGTACATGAAAAGCATAATAGAAGTACAACGTAGTCAATCCATACGACAGAAGTGATACATATAATGAGAGTAGTAAAAGTGGTAGCAGTGGATATAATATAGAAAATAAAAGCAGTAGCAGAAATAGAAATGTGACTAATAATGATAATCATATTGGTAGTGAATGTTTTTCTTTGTTCTTGTAGTTCTTCTCTCCTTTGAATCCACTGAGGGTCCACATTGATGTGGCTCCTAACGGAAAGTCGACTGGAGAAGCAGACGTGGAGTTTCGCTCCCATGAAGACGCTGTAGCAGCCATGTCCAAAGACAAGAACCACATGCGTATGTCCTCCCTTCTTACTCTGCAACTGGTTGGTTCTTATGTTGGTTCTTGTGACACCACTTTGTCACACTAACAGAGTGGATCAGTTATATCTACAGAACCGGAATAATGGCACAAATGAATATGCTCAACAGATAAGCTGCCAGGGTTTAATATGGTTGACTCTGAGTTTAATTGTTCATTTTCATTTCATTTTTAAAGCCCATTAAGATTCAATATGATCCTGGTATTTTTTTTACGACACTATTTGAGTTAAATCAGATTGTAATTAAACTAGGAAATGAAGCAGGTGAATTAAAGTTTAACAGCAGAAGAAACACAAGTTCTTCAATGTGAATGATGGCTTGATGTTTTCTCCACAGAGCATCGGTATATTGAGCTGTTTCTCAACTCAACAGCCAGCGGATCAGCGGAAATGAGTGAGTTCTCGTTCACAATTATGTTAAAGTATAAATACTAGTTTGGTGTTAGTTCTTTTTCTGAGAAATGACTTCCTCTTTACGCTGACCTATCTTTTTCAAACCATCACAGGTCGTGGTGGTGGATACTACAGTAACTCTGGAGGAGGCGGAGGCTCGCGGAGCGGCGGGCTGCGGTGTTCTTACTAATGATGTCATCGCACTTTTACGATCCATCTCAACGTTTGTCTCGCGTCTATTCAGGCCACATTTACTCGATTGCTTTTTCTGAGCAAAGGAGCTGATCTGAAGTCAGTCACTTGTTTTGTAACCGTCGTTCTTTTTATTGTGGAGTTATTATTATATTATTTATATTATTGTACTGAAACTTTAATTCAGAATCAAGAACAGAACAGACCAGATATGACCTTAATGAGCACTATTATTACACCATTCCTTAAAGCATATGAAGAACAAAATAATCTAAAATATTAAGATGTAGGTGCTGAACATTTAACGGGTCATAGAGATTTCTTATCTTATATTTTAAAACAATATATATTAATACAATATATATTGTAATATAGTTTTTCATGATTCACACATAAAAGTACATTTTCTACAGTGATTTTATTAAGAGGAATCAGATAATTCTTTCCAGAGTTTTGAATGGCATTTAAACGGAGGTAACTGTATTTATGGTTTCATAGTTTTAGTTGTTATGACCATACCACACTTGCATTTGTTTCACGTGTCACTGTTGGCAGGATATGTTCTCAGTGCAGATGAGACAGAACTTCATGGGACACAGACAGACTGCTGTGGGATTTGATACAGGAGAAAAGAATACTTTTGTGGCGCCGTCGAGACCGAGCACGGTCACTTTAAATCTAATCAGTTGATGATTCTGCTTTGACTTGGATGTTAAGGTGAATGATGCTCTTTAGGAAGGTGGAGCAGTGAAAAGCTACGTCAACAAGTGTCTCTAGGTTAGAAATTCTGATTTAAAAAGATTACATCTTGGTTTATTTTGATTTAAACTTATTTTTAGCAGAACCTGCATTTCAGATCAGCTTTCTTGGTTTGAAAAGTTTGATAAATGTGAGCCATTGAGTTTTTTATGAATGTTTTCACAGTTCATTAAAAAATGTAAAACTAAGTTTAATATTATATTCCACTCTTAAAGAGTGGAAGTAAAATAAAGTCTATATTTGAGCTGTAAGATACTGTAGCTTATGCAGCTGTTGTACATTTTGCATAATAAATTTTATATTTAATTCTCTTTCTGTCTCCGACTCTGAAATCACTTTTGATGAGGTGTTTGTGTCACGGTTGTGAATACGTTAAAATAAAAGCGATAATTAAAAAATAGTAGTTATCTAAATGTACTGTAAATGGTTTAATTTGTTTGAGGTATATCTAGGTTATATAATTATATTAAAGCGGACCAAAGATTCTCAGTCCTTTGATTTCAAAGTAAGACTCTTCTGTCTGATTGCAAGAGACAATGTTTTTATGAATACTGAAGTGCATCTGCAAAGAGACTCATTTTGTTTTTGATTAACATATTCAACTTGAAAATTAAGACAAATCAAATCTACTAAATGTTCATGCACCTGTTCCATTTCTCGCAGCATTGCTGTTGAGAGAAGTTGGTGGCTGTCAATGTTAACAGTCAGTGAGCTTATTTTATGATTTATTGCATATAAAATGCTGTTGCTGCTGCAAAGTAAAACAAATTACTTCCTGCATGCGAGATGATCTTTCCTGGGAGAGACCAGCTGTAAAAAATAGTTCAACAGAAAGAAAAAAGCTTTCAACCAGTTGCCGTTTATTTATGCAAAAAGGATGTGGACTACGAACTTCTTCACCAATTTCTCAGGGGCACTCAGATGATTTTCAATACTGTCCTAGTTTTGAGCATGTCTGGATCACACAGTATTGGAAATCTCCATTTCTTTTTCGTGATAATTTGCTGACTGACCTTTCGTCTTGAGATGGAGAACTCCTCACACAGCTTGCAGTGGCTGGCTTCCTTGTCCTTCAACCACACCTGACCTCCCTGCAACAACACAGTAAAGCTTAGTTTTACCCGAACCTTACATTATAGATGTAACAAAAACACAATGTCAACTTCACTGATCCAAAATCATCGGTTTTCTTGAATTTATCTCTCTGCTCTTTTAATAGTATCTCACTTAACTTATCAACTTAGTGATGGAAAAATTTTAGATTTGTTTTACTTTACCTGAAGAGGTTTGCTGGCTTCTTTGATGTCTTCAATCTTCAATATGGTTCCCATGACAAAAAGAATAAAACTGAGGTAAAGGAAATAAATTAATTCAACAACCTCAGGAAATCAAACTTAATTTTTTTGTCTTTGTTTCTGAATGACTTTTAAAACTATAATACCACTTTGTGATTGTATGACTTCGCCAACTAGTCAGATTGCAGTTTAAATCCATGTCCGTCCAAAATTTCATAATTTTATCTCATGAGACATTTGTGTGAAATTGCCATAATTAACATATTCATTATAACTCATTAATTCATGTGCCAAGTGTGTCATAAAAGAGGTCATTCTTTATCTGCCAATAGGATCTCCGGACAACCAGCCAGGATACGACTTCTACTCCAGATACTTTGCTCCATGGAATGGCATCCCTGAGGATCCTGTCACTGGTTACTGTTAATACTACTACTATCCCAGTGGCCACACATTCACAGTGTTTGTTTGGTTACAGAGTGTGGAATATTATGTTGCAAATTGTTTAAATGGTAAAGTACTTTCTGATAACTAAGTAATCCAATACATTTGCATACAAGCAAAAGGTACTGGCAAAAATACTAAAACATGTAGTGTCTAAAGCACTCACACAGTAAAGATGTCTTTTGTGTCCCTGCAGGTTCTGCCCACACTGTGCTGGGTAGCTACTGGTCTAAGAAGCTGGGAAAGAATAAAATGCTGGGTAATCAATTAAACTAATTCCTAATTGACATTTGATCTGATTAGTAACTCCTCTAATTCTAAACCAATGCAATTAAACTAAGCCAGAGGCAAAGTCTTGTGTGATTAACTTGATATCAGGCATTGTTTCTCCCTATAAACAGATACTGACACTCATTTTATCCCCTCTGTGTTTGTGTAGCTTACCAGTGCTCCAGTCGAGGCGGGGAGCTGGAACTAGAAGTGAGAGATGACGGAAGAATCAATATATCGGGACAGTCCATCACTGTGCTGCAGGGAACAATCACACTATAGCCACAGCCACACGCAAGCTAGGAGGGTTGGGGATGATGAGAGTCATTATGTACCTACAAACAGGTGTTGTACCATATGATTTAAAAAAAAATGTAATAAAAATGAGTCAATTTAAACGAAGCGCTAAACAGGTTATTGTCCAGACTGGTCAGTCTAATACTGAAACATCACTAAGCATGACAACACACAACAGGATATAAAAATACATCTCACACTTTGATAGTATTTGTATTATTTATTCTCATAACGCAAAAGCAAAAATCTCAGTATTAACCAAATACAGACACAAAACATGTAAAATCAGAGGTTGTGTTGGTTTTAATAATTTAAAAAAATAATCACCAGTTAAATTACCACAGATCATCAGCATTAAATTACATTTTAGCAGAATATATTTCCTCCCAACTTGTGGTTTCCTACATATTCCTTGAGTTTTAACTGGTTATCATGATACCAGGTAGCTTCCTTTATCATTCCATCTCCGTACAGCTTTAGATTTTCTTTCATATTGTTGCACGCAAAAGGAAGTGAATCAAAAACTTGGTTTTGTTGTAGCTTTTTCTGTTACCAACAGTATAATGTTAACGGAGGAATAAAGAGAAACTATTTATATACCAGTTTGTTGTTTCATTTCTGTACTGTTGTAGGTCGATGTGGTCCATTCACAGATTAAAACAGAGTACTGTTGATGCAATATTTCTATATTGCATCAATATATATTTCAAGTATGTATGAAGTCCAGTTGAACCACTAAACAAGAAACTACACACTACAGCAATCACCTCATGGTTCATACATGTTCTTGAGGTTTGAGCTGGATATTGATTTGGTCCTTTAAAATTAAATCAAAATTTAATTGAAATTCAATTTATTGTAATATTGTGATGTAGCTTCACATATAATGGTTTCGTTCTTAAGACTGTGTTTTAGTTGATCGATAGACCTTCCTGAGCTTATCTGGCTGTTGTAGCTGAGTGACATGAACTATAAAAGGTTTGGCCTTCATATTCACATTATGAGTGACTTTCTGTGTGTAAACGCTTAGAGAAAGTACCAACAGTGAATATTGTCAGTGTATCGATAGAGGTATTTGATCAAAAGTACCATAGTTTAGTTTATTCCTAGTTGAGGTTTGATGCACAGTACCATAATCCACCGGTGACAGTTCAACCAATTAAAGATACAGTACATTTTTTTTCAAAGATGGACAGGACAGCAATGACTTCTGATCACAACCTTCAGATCATTCAGTGCAGTTTGCAGATTGGCATAAAATCTCGGCCCTGATGAGGTGACCTGAAACACCACCATGGCTCCATAGACTTCCATCACAGGGACATGCTTGGTAAGGCCTTGTGGGCAGCTGGGGGGAGCTGGAGAATGTGAAGTAAAGGTTCAGGAAAAAATATTTTTTTCTCTATGTATTCTGCGTCTACACAGACAACATGTAACAAGAACAAAGGTTAAGTCATTAAAAAACTGCTTAGAAGCAGTCTCGTAGTCTCAGCCACCATTTGTTGGAAACACTGGCGACTTGCTGTTCAGCACACTTTAAATTTCCGTAACATGTAAAGCTTAATTCTGCTGTACAGAACTGAAAAAAGACAGTAACCAGTTTAGTAACGCATTTTGCAAGTCAATGTGACAGTACTGACAGTACTAACATTAAGATTATTTTGTAATTAAAGGATATCATGTCCCCTTGCTGCAGATGGTTGAGTAGTTTCTCCACAGGTGCGTAGCGTCGTAGCGTCGTGGCGGACCCCACCATCAACAGCTTGTGTTTAGCCCTGGTAATGGCTACATTGAGGCGGCGCCAGTCCTTTAGCAGCTCGCCTAACTATGAAAGGAGAAGCAGCAGAGAATCAGGTCAGGTTTCCACTTACTTGTTCACTGATGCAGAGTGAAGAGAAGATGAGTCAAAAAAGGGCGATGGGAAGAGAAACACTTACGTTTCCTTCCTCTGCAGTGCTCCTGACAAAAGAAAAGATGATCAGACTTTTGTCCCGTCCTTGGTATTTATCCACTGTATTCACCTCCACACCGGTGAAAGCAGAGGACTGCAGCAGAGCAGAGATACTCTTTAACTGCTGCCTGTAGGGGGCAATAACACCTATATCACTGGGCTTACACCCTGCCTGAAGAAAGTAAAATAAGCAGAGGTTAGTACGATAAATAGCTACACCAACTATTTCTCTATCCCCCCCCACTGTATTACGAACACTTCATGACCCTAATAATTAAGCCAGGCCTTTAAAAACCCACTGTTTTTATGCCATAAGTACTTGAGCATAAATCATGCAACTGATGCACCTTTATCAGCAGTGAAAGCAACTTGTGTATGACAGCAGCTTCGGTGTGATTGCTAACACCTCCCTTCTCCACAGATTCCAGTGCTGGCACCTAAAGGAGAAAAACAAGATGTAGACCAGCACACCTCCATTGTCTTACTCACGACAATCTTATTTCGCATAAATAACTTTCTTTGACTGTTGAGGCAGCTGACTTAATTCCATGACCTTTTCACTAGAAGGCAGACCTAATAATTAAGTAACGATCCTCTCGGCTAATAATAGGTAAAAACGTGGCTCATAAAACATTCAACCAACCATGGAGCAGTCTAGGAAGCAAACAGGGCTGCTGGGCAACAATGTGGCATGTATCCAAGCCAGGTCGTGCTGTGGATGAGACTTGGAGTAGGAACTAAGCTCCGACTGGACAGAGAGCAGGAAGGGCAGGGTGAGCAGGGCCATGGCTGTCCTCTCTGATCCACACTCCAGCCGGCCCTCATACATCAGGGAGTTACTGAGAGACATTATCTGCCTAAAAACACAGAACACACACTGTACATTATGGAGTGGTGGGAATCCTTTTGTTTGTCCTTGTAGATAAAAGTTCAATTGCCATTTGAATGGTCTAATGGATGAGCTCATGATAAACAAGAAAATATTACTGAAGCATATAGTGTTGTCTGTGTATGTAGGTGTACCTATTCATCCGGTACTGTACATTGAGTTGGACCACTGCTTCACTATGGAGCTCTAGTCGCTTAAAAAGACTTTCGTCCATCCCAAGTGACCTAGAGGAAAAAGAATAAAGAAATTGGAAACTGATATTTCTATTGACATTATTTTAACTTTGCATTAATTACCAAATTTACCCTGCATTTCCTACACATTTGATATGTTTTACCCTCACGAAGACAAATAACTACAAAAAAGTACGAAAGGAATACTTCACCTTTAACATGACCATTTGTATATCAATGACTTACTCATGTTACCTTGAATTCAGGAAGAAAACTTAGTTTTTCCTCGCATGCCTCCACCGGGAACAGAGAATCCGAAACTGAAAATCCTTCATGAACTCAAGTAAATGGAGGCCAGGTTTAACAGAAAAACTATATCAAAACTTCTTTTTACAAACTCTCACACAACTCATGCAGGATAATCCAGGTATCTTTTATCCTGTTGTACTGTTTCCCCCAAATTGTACTATTTAAAACACTTCCACCACTACCGTCTCATGCTTTTGTAGGTGCGCTGCAAGTCTTCGCATACTGCAAAAGTTTTGCAAGTTTGTAAATGGATGTTTTGATATAGTTTTGAGGTTGTTAAACCTGGCCTCAATTTATTTCAAATCATCAAAGATTTAGTTTCATATTCTCCATTCAGCCTAAAGTTATGTGAGAATTTCAAGAATTCAAGGTCATTTGGGGTGAATAATTGATATGCAGATGGTCATTTTAAGGGTGAAGTGTTCCTTTAGCCCGCTAGTTTTTATATAAAAAAAATGTAACATATACCTCATCTACACATACACACTTTACCTCGCCTCCTTATTTTGTACTATTGGTGGCAGCTGTTGGTGATCTCCCACCAGGACAAATCTCTTGGCATAGAACAGGGGTCCCAAACAGATAGGCTGGCTGATCTGTGAAGCTTCGTCTACGATGCAGAAATCAAACCGGCGACGTGTGAAAATGGGATGCTTGATGCCCATACAGGTGGTTGCCACTACCAGCTAGACAGACAGACAGACAGACAGAGAGAGAGAAAATCGGTTTTGAATGGTTAGATATTAACAACATTTGTATAATATTTGTTAAATTACAATATCAACAAGTGGCATGTCTTGATGCAGAAAATAAAATAGATTAGATGTGAAATATTCAAAAAGAAATGCAGATTTCAGTGTTTATAAATCAGTCAAAGTGGTTGCAATTATGATATTCCACAAACTAACTCCTTACCTCCTTGTTATAAAGCTGCTCTAACTCTGACAGAGTGTGAACTCCCTTCTTTCTTGCACTTTCCTCTGTGTAAGGCAGGATGTCTGGATGAACCTGGAGAGGTCGGCAGAAAACAAGAGAGAAATAATGGTTTTAAAACAAATGTGGGAAGTGAATGCTTATTTTCTATCATGTACTGAACACATTGAATAAAATCTAACTATAGTGCACCTTCTGCCCCAGCCCGAGACGCAGAAACCCAACCCGGAAGCGCTTTAGCTTCAGCAGGATGTTGTCAACAGCAGAGTGGGTGTAGCTGGTCAGCAACACACTGAACCCACATGCGTGAAGGATGCGAACCTGAGAGAAAAAGTGAGGAAGAGACAAAGAGCAAGAAGGAAAGAGAGAACGGTGGAGAAGAGAAGGTTAGAGTTCTGGTCTCACTTGGAGTAGATAATGTCCATTCATGGTTCAGGTAAGGTGAGGTTTTTAGAGCACGGTTAGGAGTTTACCAGGGTGCAGATGGTTGTGGTTTTGCCCGTCCCTGGCATGCCAACAATCAGTGTGTAGTCTTTAGATAACAACACCTTCTTCATGGCCTGCTTCTGGGGTTTGTTGAGACCTGAAAAAAACACACACACACACACACACACACACACACACACACACACACACACACACACACACACACACACACACACACACACACACACACACACACACACACACACACACACACACACACACACACACACACACACACACTGTTAGAACATTTTCTAGTATTGATTTAAGTATGAAACTACAACTACGCAAAACTTCCGGGGAAGTGCGCATATCATTTTAAGTTGCTCATTTATAGTATCGTCCCACACAGTAATGGAAAGCAGAATAAAACTGAATAAAGGAAAGGAGATAAGAAAGAAAATGAGACAGGCAGAGTAGAAGAACAGAGCAGTGTAGCTTTGTCACCTTTCAGGATATTGGCCACAGTGTCCTTGGCCTCTCTTGGCAGAACAGAACTGAGGTTGTAAATAAACTCTGGAGGACGAAGGTCGACAACCAGCTCCCTCAGACGATCACTGCACAAATATAAAATGTTTGAGGCTATTTTTTAACTGTCACTTAGTTAATGTGCTACTAGCAATATTTAGATTTTGCCATTCGATACATTCTATGCAATCATAACTTTGCATTATTGCATTTTACAGTAGCTACCTGTCCTGACAGTTTTCCATCAGCCTGGAGAGATTGGTGAGGTGAGTGCTGAGGCCCACCACACCTTCATCACCGTCCAATCGGAACGACACACCACTGAACTTGGACAGGTCTCTATAAAACACACAATGTGTAAATCGGATTAGTGACTTCAACTGAGCAGCTGGTGAAAGAGGAATCCAAACAATTCACTCTCCTGTAGTTTTCCTTTGGTTGAAATACTTCAGATGGCAGTTTTATGTGGGTTCGTTCTCACCTGTCCAGAGTGCAGCTGATCGATGTCCTGCTGACCTCACACAGGTATCCTGTTGCCAAACCAACCAGTTGACCTTTCTGGTCGCTGACAACTATGCGATCCCCGCTGGCCAAACCGCTGCTGGGCAAATCCTCCTGTGGCACCACGCTGCTTCGCTGTAAACGATGGAGGAAAACCCCTTCAGACTGGACGGTCACTGGACCACTGAGCTGCACATTCCCGACACAGCTTCCATTCTTCTCACTAGAAACACAGGTCAGATGAAACAAATACTCTGTATTAACTGTTACATACAGTATGAAGGGGCTAGTTCTATACACGCGTTTTTATATATTAGACTGGGAGTGTTTACATGTCTAAAATTGAGAGACCAGATTCTTACCTCTCCTCAGCAGTCTGAAGCCACACACGCTTTCGGCCATTCTTGGCCTCCATGCTGGCAGACTCAAGGCAGCAGAGCAGCAGCCAATGAGAGAAATAGCTTAGATGTGGTGGGATCAGGTGACCCGTCTCCTGCTGTAGGAAGTCACGCACAACAGCCTCGCAGACGTCTGCAGAGCTGCCATCGACCACCCTGGAGGAAGGGTGAGGACAGGTTTTGATAAAAAGGGGAAGAGAGGAAGTTGTGAGAAAAGAGGACAAGATAGATAGAGAGAACTCAATGATACAATTTAATCTCACTATCCCAATACTCTGATTTAAAAGCTTTTTGCTGACTGATAAGTTTAATAAAAATCATAATGCTTAACATTTCCACGGCTGCAACACGAGTTAAAAAAAAAGTTACCTTTCATATAAAGCACAGTTTCTCTTCTGAGGACAATACTGACAGGTTTGTCTGTCTGTCAGGATGTCAGGAAGTTTCGACAAACGGCTCTGCTTCGCCTCTTTCTCCACACAGTTGTGGATGTGATGAACCAGGGTGTTCCTCAGCTTCAGCAGCTCTGAAATAAACAGTTCAGCAATAAAGGTGATGGCAGAGATGCTGCTGTGAAAGAATGTAAAAAGACTTCTTTGGTTTCACTGCAGCATTGTGTTGTGGTTCAAACACACAATTTAGTTGAAAGGACACTGTAAATAATGAATACTACATTTATACAAGATTATATAGGCCAATAACATTACTACTTAATCGACTTATCATACAATATATGGACATGACAGAATAAAGAGCAGGGTATTTGCTAATATTGACTTGCACATTTTTGTTAACAGTTGATATTTATTGTTTTAGTTTTATTTATTTAGGATATCTTTTTTTTTTTTTTTTAACATTCCAATTCCTGAATATCTTTATCAATTAAAAGTTCATTGCTCATTTAAAGGGTGTACTTGCATTATTATGCTATTTTAATATTATATCAGCAGCCTAACATGGTCTAAAGAAAATAGTTTATCGTTATTTCTGGGACAATATATCGCCAAACAAAATAAGTTATATGCTTAAAATTCTGCAATTATTAATCATATACAATTATATTTTTCTATGATTGTTTAAAACTGGTGTTGGGCATTGTACCTCTGCGGTCCATGTGACTGGCCACTACAGGGTGCAGGTTGCCAGTCTTGAGGTAAAGCAGGAAGCCAGCTTCAGAATTGTATCTCTCCAAGCTCATCAGAGTGTAAAGAATCACCTACACACAGACAAACACTCGAATACAGACATCTTGAAAGTCGACTTGATTCAATTTGCGTGCATCAGTGTAAACCTGCCTTTTCACAGTCTACGTATGCACATGTACCTAGTTGAGCCCGCTGTGGTCCACCAACCTGACTGCGATGTTCTATCGAGTTTGACTCCTTTCCAGTTTTCAGCTCCAGGGGTACAGTCCTCTCCTCCGACATTCTGTGACTACCGCGTGGTGGTTTTTGAATTCGAACCCTCGCCGTTACATCGATTTTCCCTTTCAGGCCAAATCTTGGCGACCACACATTTTCTTCTATATCTGCCAGCTCTGCTACTGTGACAACAGTTGCCAAGTCCTGACATCTGCTGTTGCTGAGTTCATCAAGACAGAGATGGGCATATAAACAGCTAATAAAGTTTGTTCGTAACTCTTTAGTGCTGTGTGTCTGTCTGTGTGTGTGTGTGTGTGTGTGTGTGTGTGTGTACATACATTTTTAGGCTGATGCCTTTTGGTGTTAGGGAGCTCAGGTATTCCTTTGCCCAATGTTCCAGTGAGGGCAGATAATCATGCAGCTCCTGCTTCATCTCTTCCTGACTTACACCCAAACTGTACCTAGAGACCAATGGACAAAACACAAACGCAATAAGACAAAGAATATGCACACAAACATGAAGTGGATACATCACATCTTCGTTGTTTCTTTATTTTGTGATTCAAGTGCTCTGTTATCAACAGCTGTGAATTGTATCATTACACACATTAAAGGTTTGTGGCACCATGTAAAGACTAGGTTGGGACCCGCAGGAGATTTTATTAGGGTTTGCCAAATAAATGTCTTCCATACTCTCATTCTTTACATTAATGTGTGCAGTACACCTTTGAGCCACATGGCGGAGCCTGAATGTTTGTATTGTTCTGATAATTGTAGCCTACTCATAACATTGAATCTAATATGGAAGGCTAGCGTACATTGTTTGTTTTACTGATGAAGGAAATAAAAAGAATGCGATAGTCTGCTAACTCTGCATATATTTATTTATTTGGTCTCATTCATAATGTCTCTAACATTTGTTTTTGTTTTTTTCAATAACATGCATAAAACAAAGTTGTAATTTATCAAACTTATATCTCCTTGAAATGGCTGGTAAAGGAAATATCTGGTGATGCGGAAATGGAACGTTTTGAAGAACACATTTGCTCTTATCAAGATTTAGATGTAAGGTCTATTCTGAATTGGGTCGCGATACTTGATCATTTAAAAAAATTGGGTCCCCAGAAAAAAAGTTTAGGAAACACTGAGGTAGGGTATAATCCGACCACTTACATGTCTCCCAGGTACTGAGGACGGCAAAGGGCTTGGTCTGCCATCTTAGACAGTGTCTCCAAAGAAAAATCTTTAGCTGTAGCTGCTCTCTGGAAGACTTCATGGACCATGGTGCCGTTCAGCATTTGCTTCGAGCCACCGTCAAAACTCTGCATCACGGCAAACAGAAAGAACAGAAGAAGGTAAAGAGTATAGCATTGTGTGTGAGTGTACTGCCCACTTCAAGATAAAATAGGACATTTAGGGACAATACACAATCAGCAAACATAAAAACAGGTACTGATATTAATTGTATTAGTAAAGCTTTTTACCTTGAACATATCTCCCAGTACTGCACGTCTCATGCAGCGGATGGAGTTAGAGATGCTGGTACCGGAGATAAGACTATCAGGTAGTAAAACCAGGAAGCCCTGCTCCCTGTCCACTACCCAGGATCCACCATCAGAGCAGCCCTCTAGATGCACCACAGCACCACAACAAACAGGCGTCATTTCCCTGGAAATATCAAAGGAATGATAATTTTAGACGGATATGAAGACAAAGACACACAAACATGCATAATGAAGAAATAGGCAAAGAAACAGAAATACTGTACATAATAAAATTGAAAATGCAGTGCTACTTTCACAAATCCGGACATTGTGGGGAGAAGTTTGAAGTATACCACGATGAAAGTAAGTAATTGAATAACAATGTGAACAGAACAGAAGACCTTAACACAAAGTATTACCATCCATCTTTCAACAGACACGTTTCAGTTGGATGTAGAGATTTGGAGCATGATATGGTCAGTGCTTTGAGGCCAGGCCTCTCCTCCACATCTAAAACCCAGTAGCGGTTGTTTAGGCCTCCAGAAAGGATCACATGGTCTGGCACCTTGCTGTACGAACAGAGAGGAAATTTATCATATATGAATGTGGGTTTTTCCCCCTCATATTTTCATTCATCTTTCCTCCTTTATTATCGACATGAGCAATTTTATCATCCTAGCAGGTGTGTTCATGAGTCTCTCACCGGGATTTTTTTGATTTATCATCTGTGACAAGACCTTCACTATGATCCATCTGCTCTGTAAACCAGCTCTCGTCCAACAACTCCTCCACAGGACCCGATGACGTCACTCCTGTATTTTCTTTTGTGCGAAAAAGAAAAAAGTATATGTATAAATATATTATTAAAATCATGATATGACACTCAATCATCAGTCATCAGGGATTCCATAATATTGTTAAATAGCTTAAAGCTTGTCTTTTCTGAGTCTTAAAGGCTGCATTGTTGATAGGTGATACCATGTTTTTAACTGAGGGCCAATCACACGGACACTTTGCTTCGGAGAAACACTTTTGAACGCCATGTTTTTCAATGAAAGATACATTAAAGCAGGGCTGGGAGTATTCTGCTACATGCCTGCTTTTTTGTCACAGTAAAAATATTGATAGTTAACATGCAGTTTTTTATAAAACAATTACCTCCAGCTCGATCCTGATTCAATGATGTCCCATTGTCTCTGTCTTCATTTGACGAGGTCATTGCTGTTGCTGTAGCTCCTTCCTTGTTCAGGTCAATCTCTCCCCCCTTTGCACTTCTCTTCATTGCAGGTGTTATGGTTTGAGCAGTAGGTTTGTGCATGTAAGCAATTACAGTGCGAGTATCCTTCACCTCAGTTACTTTCTGCTCCGTTATCACAGTAAAACCAGAAACTTTCTCATATTCATTTCTCTTATTCTGATGTTTCCTCTGTTCCCCAAAAGAGTTTCTGTTGCCATTGAAGACCACTTCAGTACTTCTGCTGTGACCCTGTGACTGGTTTCTTGAAAAATGAGGCGTCTTCAAAGTGCCAATCAAAGGCCTCGTTGCTTTCACATTGCTACCTGTGGGGCTGAGCACAGCTCTTTGTGCCTGCATATTGACATTTCTTGGTCTCTTGGCATTGTGAGACTCTTGAGGAGGACTGATGACTCTTTTTACGGAGCCAGAACATCCCTCTTCCCACTTGGTTTTTCTTCCCTCCTCGGTCATGACTCTCCGTGCACTCTGCCCTTTGAAGCGAGGACTACGACAGATGGGGGACAGTTGGCCGACCTTCTCCAGGCTCGCCACCTCTCTGCTGGGCTGGGGGCTCAGCCGACCTGGATTTCTGGAAGGAGAAGGGGAATCAAGCCTGATCTGACTGCTGGGGGTCTCAGGCACAGAGAGAAGCTCAGGCGAGGAGGGCAGAAAGTTTTCAAGGTCCCCAAGGATACTCCTCTTTAAGGGGGAATGGGGTCTGAATGTGGAGGTTTCCCCATCTTTAATCAGAGGTTCAGTCCTGGCGAGTGCAGTGCCAGTGAATTTTTTGGAAGATGACAGGGCCTAAAACAAACACAGTAAAATGAAAATGTTGAGATATTACCTAAACATTTGTAGTAGTGCACTGTTTCTGTAAATGAAAGAAATACAATAGTGCACTGCAGAACAACAAAAAAGCAAAAAAGGAAAAGGTAAGAAAAGAGACAAGAAAGTAAATAACAGAAAACGATAAAAATAAGTAAAAACAATAAAATGAGTAAATCAGTAACATTCTTGACCAAAGCAACTAAAAGAGGTGTGTAATGAGTTTAAAGACAAAATAAGAATGTGCTGCCAACACAAGCAAAACAAAAAGCAAAGAGAAATTAGACACGGTAAATACTATATGTAATATTTAATTGTCTGGGAATGTTGTTATGCTAATATGGTCGTACATGTCTTTTTCTGGTCTAAAAGGCACTATTATAGCACTTTACAGTCATAAGTTATGTAATGTTCTTAACTTATGTGAATGTTGTTACCAGGTGAAATGAACAGTATATATATGCATCTACCTATTTGTCAAATACGTGCACATTACTAATAATTATCTCTAAAATTCTTAATCTGTCGAAATCATCCATAACGACATTATGCTATAATATCAAGATGAGCTTTTGAAAGTCCCGTCAAGACTGTAAAAAAAGAAGAAAAAAAGAAAATGCTGCAAAGACAAAAACAAGTAAGAAAAAGAAAAGAAAAAGTACCTTCTGGTGGTTTTGAGAGGAAAAGAAGGATGAGATGTTCTTCTGACCCGACAGGTCAGGTGCCTGACACAAACCACAAAGAACACGTTTACCAGCATGTCACTGGTGCCATTCGTCTGTTGTCCAGGTTACAACAGAGCATCACATTTGACATTTAATGTTTGTAAATAGATGTATGAATATGTTGGTTTCTGGCATCCTGTTCCCCTAATATATAATGATTAAACCAGACAAAGACTCAACTGAGTCAACCAGAGACTGCGCACATAATAAACAATCGCAGGTACCACATTTAACGTTGAACGTTATACTGTCTCGTTAGAGGCTGGTTCGGTAACGTTACTGTTAAAATCCTCGTAATGTCGTTGCTATTGTTGTAGAAAAACAGCTACTGTACGTTAGCTAAACCTTCTGTACTCACCTTGGTTTTCTTCAGTTTGGTCCTGTTCATGGTGACAGGTTAAACCACCACGTGTATTTATGCGCTCCTTCTTACCGACGGTCAGCTTGTCTACCAGAGGTAACGTTAAATGAGCTGTTTAATAGCGATACCGTCGTAACTAACCAAACAACGGAGGGCTAACCTCACCGGACACAGTTAACGACACAGCTATCCGAAGAGAGCTTATTTTGCTCCGTTTTGTACGACTCTACATCTCCACAACCAGGAGATTGAAGACTTCTCTAATACCGTTAGCTCACGTTAATTTTCAGTTAAAACTACCCCACTGTTTCAATGTTTGAAGCCATCTTTTAGATGGTGTTTCCACTGTCTCTCCCAGTGTTCAAGATGTGGCGCCAAAGTTCAGCTTCGCGCAACGGAAATGACATCATTGCACTTCCGCAAAAACAAGAAAATAAAAGTGTGAGCAGTGGATGAAAGAGGCTGAAAGCTACAGAAAAAAGTAGCTACCTGAGTGATAAGAATTTATCCAACATTATTCCTTTCTACCTTGTATATAATGCAGTTTTAGGGATAGTTTGGTTGTGTACATTTTTAAACTAGAAACTATTTGTAAATTGGGGAAAGCAGTCATAAAATATTATTCAAACAAGGCCAGTACATATTTCTATATTATTGTTATGTTATGTTGTCGGTTTTTTGTTATTCTTGATGTGGACTGTACATAGTTGAACTCTGCATGGAGATAAAGCTACATTTGATGATGATGATGATGATGATGATGATGATGATATATACTACATATTTAAAGAGCTATTGTTTTGATACAGATGAAACTGTCTCAGCTGACCTCCAGAATCATCCTGGAGGACTAAGCCACTATCAGAAGGTAGCTCTGTATTTATAAGCAATACATTTTAACTCTTTTTGGTCCAGTGTCCCTCAACTATGTCACAAAATGCATTTCGCATCATAATAAATGGACAGAGTGGCTTTCCTTCAAGCCAACATCACTCCAGTCTTTCACAAGACTGGAGAAAATTGAGCAGTATTTCTAACTGCTCTAAAATTGTCCACACCAATCAGCCCTCTCCCTACAGTCGTCACGCAACATCTCATCTTTGAAGCATGGTTTTCAAATTAATTTTACAACTAACTCTACCTAGTTTTTGAATATCCATCCCTCAACAAAGAACTTTTGTTTTGCCTTTGTGAATTAGGATCAATTACCATGATTGCATGCTCTTTTCTCAAGTGCAAACTTTTTCCATCTACAGCCTGTAAACTATTGCACCATCAATTTGCCCAGTGATTACAGGTATGCATTATATAAAGCCATTATTTTTTCTTCTGGTTTCATTGAATAGAAATTATTTAGGATCACATCAATTCAAATTTACATAAATTAACATCTAATAGTGTACAGAAAAGAGAATAACCCAAACATTGTTAAACAGCCACACTCAGAGACATTAACGCTAGAATTATAGCAGATAAGTAATGCTACTCTAACATGATGAGCATTAGGATGTTATTGCATATTCATAAAATTATGTGTTGTGCTGTTTAGGCTTAATATACACTGTTTACTAACCTTACTTCCACGAGCAGGTTGTTGGGCTGCAAGTTGTCTTAGTCTTGTATCAAAATAAATAAATAAATACATTAACAAATAAATTAGTTTCTAAGGTGCTGTAGGTACTGTAGGTTGTTCTTTTCCTGCTTAGGTTCCACAGTTCTGGTCAAAATTTGTAGCTCAGTTCTTGTTTTTATTGTGAACATTGATGATGTGAGCCATGTGAATTGCAGTTGCACATTTCCTTGACCTTTGGATTCACATGTTGTTGTAATACTGGCTCCTCCTAAAACTTACATGGCCACATTGACAGTTAATATGAACTAAACAAAGACATTTTAGGTTATAGATTTTTTTTTGGAAATATATTTTTTTTATTATTTTGAAGCAGCAGCAATTTAAAAGATTGATTTAATTCCTTTGCTTATAATCAACTTCACAAACACATACAAACAATGTTACCTTGCCTTACGTATAAAGTACAAGAACGTGAAAAAAATGCAATTCAGATATCTAAAAATGTCTCTAGATGGAAAAGGTAAATCTGGACTTTAAATTTAGTTCTCAAGTGCAGAACAACTTCTGGCCAACATTTGCTGAATTTGGTATAATTTCCTTAAGAGTACAAAAAAAAGTTCCTTATTACAGTGAAATCTGAAGTACTTAATTGTATCTGTCTTCCAAGAATGTTCCCTGGAGCAAACTGTGATACTCTTACTCTTAAGACATACCAAAGTCAGACAATATTTCACTAGCAGAGTGCTTTATTTAACTTTGACTAACTTAGGTTAAAATATGATTTTGAAATCAAACATATTACAAAGATAATATGGCATTTTATTCACCTGTAACACTACAAGATGGCACTTCATTAAGTTTTCTCCACTGAAAGGGAACCCCAGAGGGAACTTCATCATGATTTATCAGCATCCAAGAGGGGCACTTTGGTTGCATTTCACCAGTGGATCACACGAACAAGCACTGCGTAGCCAAAGCCTGATGTGTCCCATTCATCTGTGCAGTACACCTCCATTGTTGTCCAAAAACCTAAAAAACACACCAGTGAGCCACACCATTGCACTGGGGGACATGTCCCTCCATTACGGGCACTGAGTCAATCCCACGTAATGCTGGAAATACTTACTAGAGCACCAGATCAACAACTGAAATAATCCCCAACAAATACATTGCTGTCTGAGTAGTATTTTCTAAAATGCCCAGGTGTTTTAGGAAATTATTAAGCCTTTTTTAAAAAAAAAAAAAAAAAAAAAAAAAAAAGATTTCAACTTCATGTGTAACTGGCCTTAACATCTTCACTATGATTTAATTGGCTCAGAGCTGTCAGGGTTGGCAGAGTATTGAAACTAACACCTTGTTTGTTTTGCTCTTGCTTTATTTCTTCAGAGAACTTTGTTTTACAAGTTCAAAAGAAAAGAAATTTGAAAACCGCACAAACACAAATGTCACTTGGAGAAACATTTACATTTACAAAATTAATACTTTACAGTACAAAACTATATACTAACAACATAAATAAAATGGGTTTCCACAAAAACATTTTATCTTACATATTTTCCTCTTCTAATGTGAGTCCTCATCCACTCTACCTGGGATATTATCAAGTAAATACCATGGAGCAAATCTAATAATTTCTCCAGTCTAGAGATTTACTCCTGCATGAGTCTTCAAATGAATAAGTAAATGGGAGCGTCGAATGAATTTTTTCCCACAAGCGGGGCAACTATATGGCCTCTCCCCCGAATGAGTCTTCATGTGGCGCGTTAAATTAGACTGAGCGCTGAATTTCATTTTGCATACAGTGCAAATATAAGGTTTCTCACCAGTGTGAATTATTGTGTGCTTGATGAGATCTGCTTTCTCTCTAAAACTTTTACCACAGTCAGTGCAGCTGTGAGGTTTCTCTCCCGTGTGGATTCGTATGTGGGCGTTCATGTTTCCAACTTGTGTGAAGCCTCTGCCACAGAAACTACATGTGTGCGGCTTCTGTCCGGAGTGAGAATTCATGTGAGTCTGTAGATAGGAGCGCTGGATGAAGCTTTTGCCACAAACACCGCATCTGTAAGGCTTCTCTCCTGTGTGTGTCTTCATGTGGCGAGTTAGAATGGATTTAATCCTGAAATTCTTGTTACAAACGCTGCAGGTGTACGGTCTGTCTGCTGATTCATCAGCTAGCTGGGGTTTCTTCCTGTTTACACCCGAGTGAAATCCTCCACAGTCTCTCCCTTCATCGTCACTAACTTCACTCATCTGACAGTCACTGGTTGGCTCTGATGCATCACAGCCTTCTTTATCAGGTTCTGATTTCAACTGTTCGCATGAGCTGCTGGGCAGATGGTCTCCTTTATTTTCAACCTCTAGGTTTTGATGTGGGAACCATCTTCCATCGTCGTCCTTCCTTTGCACATAAATTATATTGAACATAGAGTCTTTTGTATCAGCTTCCTCCTGCTGATTTTCACCTGCCTGAGCTGTCCACGGTTCCTCCTCCTGCTCCTCTTTAATCTGCGGGGGCTCCTGGTCATCCTCACACAGGTCAGACTTCTTCTCAAAGTGACACTGCTCAGAGGGAGGGGCCTCTTCCTGGACAGAGAGCTGCACTGGGGCTGGGCGGTATCACACACGAGACAAAAGAAAAGCTTTAGTTTCATCAGTTATTTTGATTTGTAAATATTTAGCAGAGAGCTAGACATGACAGGCAGAGCAGGGAGATGTGTTCCAGCATATATAACTATCATCATTTTGCATGGTTATGTTATGATGTGATATGATGCTCATGAAAGGACGGGAACAGCATCAAAACAACTACAGGTGCAATGATGCTTGTTTTTGTTTGTGAAATAGAAGGGTATTATTTGTGGAGATGTCCTTGCAAACAGAAGGGTAATACAAATATAAACAATGTAGTTTGACTTACAAATTAAATTATGTCTAAAATGAGTTTAAAGTCAATAAGCCAGCTTCATTACAGCACTTATTTTTTTACAACTGTATTATAAAATACACAGTTAATGGTTTAACAAGTACAAGTTTCGGGGTCACCGTTCATCATGTTTTTCATGCCACAGGGAAGATGATGGATAAAGGCGGTAAAAGTGCCTCTGTGTTTGCTTTTGACCACAAGTTTATAAGTTTAATGTATTTTGTCTATTTGTCTACGTCTCACAGGGCATCACAAGTCAAACAGATTATAGTCACATGTTTGACCACACATTATACACCACTATATCACTCACTGCCTTCTTCTTTTGCTGCACATGTTGTGAAGATTGTTTTCAATGTGGGGGTTTAACTCTACTGTAGCCTAGAGACCATAATATCATTAACAAAATCTGAGACAAACATGCCTGTTAATGTGACTCAACATATGAATAATCAGATAAGCAGCACAGGCAAAACATTGTGTACTATTAATCATATTTTGGGCATGCACAAAGACATGGACTATATGAGCCATATAATGGACTTAGAACAGCTAATAATGAAAGACATCTATTTTTGATATTAGAGAAGCAAATAAACTGTTCCCATGGGCTTTAACTCCATCCATCCCTCTTTCTTCTCCGACCTTACAGGAAAGAGGTGGTAATGAGGTAAGTAAGAGGCTTTCAGCTCCACGCTCTGTTGCCCAAGGACCAACAAAACCGTTGTGTGGTACATTTTACCAGTGACAGCCATTTTGCATCCCCCCTTGAGGGATGCAAAATGGCGCTACTTGTTGTCTCTTGTAAAGAATATTTAAGGAGTGGCCCAGGTGATTGAATGACTCAGTGCATCTTAACAGACGCTACTCTGATTGAATCAGGAGTCAGGACCCCTGACTGTGTCCCTGCCGTTAACGTTAACTTACCTTTCCACCCCGCCAGCCTGCTTCGTTGTTGGTCCACCTCCTGAAAAACTATCTCCTCATAGTGTTTAATAGTTGTCTCAAAGATGCTGAATATTTCCTCAGCGGCGGCTTTCAGTCGCTCATTCACCAGAGCTTTTAGTTTATCTGTTTTGAACATTTCCGCGGGTGACAGAGGATCTCCAGTCTGTTTCCTGACGGGCTGACAGAAGACTGGCTGCTCACTGGGTTGCCAGATATCGCGAGAGAAACAAGCAATCTAAAATTAGAAGAGACTCACTCATAAGACTCACACTTCTGTCTTTGGCACAATACGGGTTTAAAACCTTAAATAAATCAATTTACTAATTAAGCATATTATTACATATTAAAATTAATTACATTAATATAGTGTGTGTGTGTGTGTGTGTGTGTGTGTGTGTGTGTGTGTGTATGTGTGTGTGTGTGAGATATATGTAAAAATAATGTGTTTTAATGTACCAGAAAAGCAGATAGACTTCATGATGTATTTTGGTATATGGGCTGACAATTCCCTATTCAAACATTAATTTGTAACTAATAAAATGAGGGGCTGTGAGGATGACAAGTAACACTACGGAAAAGCATAATAAACAGACATGGCAACACTGCTGCTGAGGCACACAATGGGCCCAGTCCCTCTGCGTGATAGAGCTTTGCTGCCACCCACTGGCCATGAAACAGGACACTGAAACAAGACCTCAGGAATGAACTATTTAAAATAACTATTTGTGGGCCATTTCAACAGTGATTCTAGCCAGTTTGTATCACGTTATTTGGATATTTACTTTGTATTTTAAATGAAAAAAGTTTAGAAATCAAAAACTGGAACACTTTCAGGACTGTTTTATGTTGTAAAACTACTTACTTATACCTGATGGCCCACCAAATTGCCCTGGCTAGAATAAAACAGATGCACAGCAGTTGTTGACAAGGAAATGACATCCAGGTTAAACCCACAGTCTATGATATTAATGACTGCTGCACCTTCATTTGACACTTTAAAAAGCCAACGCTGATATAATGTGATTATATTTGCTTCAGTCAGAGCTGCAGCCAGAAAGTGCTGATACTCTATCAGATTTGTCAGGATAAATGCTGTTAAAAAACATGGTAGGATTAACAATAGCTGTCACTTTGAGTAACTGGATACATGTTTAAGTCTTTGTTACAGAATTAATTTCTTTGTTTGTCTCTTCATGTTCCGTATCAATCCCCAAATGATGATGCCGGACAACCTCCTTCAACAAAACAAATAGGTTGCTCCACTCAAACCTGACCCAAACAGCCTGTATCATCAACTTATGTTGTATCATTTAGCTTCAGTCTTGCGCATTTTTGATGATTTGCTATTAAGATGTGCAGCAAGTTGTACTGATTGATTTCTGAAAATGCTTTCTTCCATAAATCCATGCAAAAAAATGTCAAAGATATATTACAGACAAATTATTATTAATGATTAATTACTTATAATTGATTTATGCTTTTTTACTTTTTTATTATTATCATTGTATTCTATTTTTGTAAACTTTATTTTTTTACTATGTTTTTCTTTTAGCTTGTGTCTCAGCCAGGCTTTTGAAAAATACCAGAGATACCGTTCATGGTTTATTGTTAGTTTAGACATGAGGATTTAGGTCCTCTGTTTCAATGTGGTCAGTCAGACAATAACATGCCAGTGGGGGCCCACACACACTCTCACTCACTCTCACTCTCACTCTCACTCACACTCACACACACACACACACACACACACACACACACACACACATAGCAGAGGAGAGATAAGGTCATCCATCATGTAAACTTTACAGGCCAACGTGACAGATGCTTCCATACAGCTGCAATTAAAATGTTTCCACAGTAATATAAAATTTTGGTCTGTTAGCGAAATGTAAAATGTAAAAAAGAAGAGTGAAGTGAAGCTTTCATAAAGAGGATATGCTCACAGGTGGCTCTCTTGTAAATATTTCTGGTATGTGCACATTCTGACACTGTGTCCTGTGTGTTTACACTGTATAAGCAAGTGCAAAAGAGTTCTCAGAACGAAAGTCAGACTAAAAATAGAAGATAGTACTTCAGGGATGGATCTTCTTTTAGATAATATCAGTAACTTTTTGGGATCCCAGATATAAACAAAACAAAAATAAAATAAAGTAGGTCTCCTGTCAGAATAACTCTTGATGAATTGAAATATAGCTGATTGCTCTGTCTCTGTAATACCATCACTACCAAAACACTGTGACATTACTTGTAAACTACAGTTACCAGAGCATTTTTTGTATTGCCTCTCTGTCTCCCTGCAGGTCCAGCAGCCACTCAAACATGCAGAGCAGTAACATAAGGATTTTCTTTGCTTTCATGCTTCCTACCAGTTTGTTATATTATTGTTAACATGAGAAAGACTGAATCAACTGAAAGATTCCGCAGCTACATTAGATTTTTGCTCTCATTGTACTACAGAATATCAATCTTCCAAAACTTATCAATACAACTGTACCATAGAGTATCACTTCATGCTCTTACAAGACTGTAAAAGTGTTACTCCAAAAAGGACACAGTCAATTTAGTCAATTTACCAACATTGAAGCATAATTTAGATACAGGTGACTCATCTGGCAACATTGAGAGGGACTTATCATCAATGGTGCTAACATGCATGTCATAGAGCCACTAATGATCAGATTGTTGTTTGTCTTTGTCTCAGATGTCTTAAATTAGCCCAATTATTTAATGTAGATTTTAAAGAAATGCTCATTATCTATTTTATTTCTACGGCTCCAATCACAGCACACACTGCAGATAAAATCTATTTGCTGTTTTTGGTATTTCAATGTAAATAGTGACTGTACAACTAAGAGAATTAAATGTGACGAGAAAAGAACAGCATCATGATTTGACACAATTAAATCATGCTGGCGTACATTGAGAAGTCACAGAACTAATGTAGAGTTTGACTTTTAGGTCACACATTTGAAATCTCTTGATCAGAATTTGCTGCAGAGCTGTCACTGCTGCTGAAACTTTTATCTTGTCAAATAATGGTAGCAGTAGCACGAGTCTCTGCTACAAGCTGGCTTTAAACCTCCTCATGCATTAAACAACGAGCTGCAGCCTTATGAATGGTGAGGATAACAGCCAGTGAACTCTGGCATCAACTGTGTATTTACACATTCTCATTCAGTCACTCCACGGAATCATTCATCCATTCATGCACTTTTATCACTTGTTTGTACGGTTTCATTACATCTTTGTTACAGACCGTAAACATTTCTCTGCCTCCACAACACTTTTTTACAAAGGTCAAAGCCAAATCTAGAGAAGGAAAGAAAGAAACGAGTGATGCATGGAGGAGAGAAAAGGACAGAGAGATAATTGGATAATAGGCTCATTGGCATCATACATTTAACAAAGCCTGACTAAATTGACCTTTGGATCCGTTTCTACATATTAATGATCAAGCTATTTAATACACACAGTCATGTAACTAATTAAGAACTCCATTAAGTTAATCAAAGACTAGAGTTTCACAGGCGCATCTCTAACTCCACGAGTATTATGTATTAGTAGTATGTATTCAGCTTACAAAGAAAACAGCTTTTAGTTTTTACTTAACTTATTATTAAAGGTACAGTGTGTAGCATTTGGGGAGATCCTTTGGCTAAATTGAATACAACATTCTTAAGTAGGTTTTCTTCATTGTATAATAACAACCCGTGGTTTCAGTCCTGTCTCACGCTGCCGTTTTATGACACATGAAACACACAAATCCACAAAAAACAATAGAAAAGATAACCTACATTTTGTTTATGTGTGTACGCAACTACACATGCATTCAGCAGCAGATATTTCTGCTGTGTGTGTACTGTATGTATGTAATGTATGTACGTATGTATGTACTATGTATATGTATACTATACTAAATTCATCTCCTCTAATTTCCTTTTTCACTCTTCTTTTCATATTGACAAACTAGTGTTCATACCTCCCAATGTTCGGTATTTTACTTTCCATCATCTTTTTTTCTCATCCTCTTGTCTTCTCAATGATTCCATAAAGATCACCTTAAAAATTTTACAGTGGTTTGCATGCTTATTCAAATCATCAAATTAAAATAAAAAAATCAAATTAAAATAATCCTAATTTACTAATTTCTGAGTGAATCAAACATATTTACTTGTCCTACATAAATAAATAAGAACATATACTTTGCAAAACAGTACAATAAAACAAACACACTCACACACACGTATCCAAGCACGCTTTTACACCTTGCATGTTGCAACACAGTACAACACATTAAAAAGAAAAGTACACTGCAACACTCAGGAGACTACCCAGTGATTGCATGATCTGCCACAGAATAGCAGCTGTCTGTGAGCCGAAAGGAAGAGCGCAATATCAAATCTCTACCTGTTTGTCAAATAAAATCGTATTAGTCCAGAGTCCATCCATAATCCATTTTGTACATTGTGTTGACATTGATTGTTCATTTTACAAAACGTTAAATAGAAAGTGATTATTGCACGTATTATGCAACCTATATCAGAGTATGTGTCACAGAAATGATTTAAATGCTTCAATAGACGTTATTCTTTTGCCATTTTGGCACTGTGTATTAAGGACACAAAATAAAGTTAAGGCAATTCCAGTAATGCAGTATGAAACTATACAGATTCAATAGACACACATGTATAGAACTGCTAGAAATACAACAGTGCTAGTTCTCATCTACATCACACCTAATGTTGTCTCTCATAAAAGAGAATGTTTTCGCATGCCTGATCCGTCCCTCCATCCTTCTATTCAAGCGTCCCAGTGAGCCCCGACAGTGAACCAGTATGGAAAATACCAGGACCTGAAACTAAAGCAGCTAAATGGAATTCAACCAATGTTAATTCTATTATTTACACCTGTGCTTTTCCTACTGTTAATGTCAAAATGTGTTCTGTGAAAAAGGACTATGGTGTATTATAGAATGTATGTGCAATTTAAAATGTATAAAGATCAATATATGAGGAAGTGGCAGATGACCTTCAGATCACCTCAGGATTACACAAAATCTAATTAACCTCACATTAAAACACAGGTGAAAGCACCTCATATGCAGATTCAGGTGTAATCACCCAGAAAGCCAATAATGGAATGAAAACAGGCTAAATGCAGAGCAGCGTCAGGGGGCCCTCCTACGCTTTGACACCTACCCAGATATACAGTATGTGTGTGTGTGTGTGTGTGTGTGTGTGTGTGTGTGAGTTGGGGGGGGGTGATTTATAATTAATGCGCTGATTAGAATGTCATCACATAGATTACAAAAGTGAGCACACACACATATATGAAACACGCAACAAGGGGAAAAACAGTGCAAACAAACAGCACAACAACACACACCTCCACGCTTCACCAGGACACCCTACAGTCAGATATTGTGTTCAGACTGGACATCTCACCTTTACACTTTGAAGTTTTCTTTCTGTTACGGAGTAATTGCTACTTTAGTGCACAGGATTTAAGTCACTCCACACATTTGAGAAACATAGATCAGAAGTTGTACGTTTCTATCACTTGCTAACTTTTCATGAGTTCTCAAATATGTTCAGGTGTTAAAAATGGGTCAGTATGGTGGGAGCCATGTTTATCTGCAGTCAGTTTACAGCTGCTAGGTTTATTTAATTTAATTTTTTTGTTATAATTGACACCTGGAATGAATCCAAATATTGCAGATTTTTAAGCCAATCTCAACAAGTTGGAAAAGGAAAATATGAACCATGTGTTTCCACCAACTATTTTCCAAATGTTCTCAGGGCAATGACTAATTCTGTGAAGCATAGCATTTCATGGCTGCTTTACACTTTAGATGTTATAAATATATTACTTTGATGAATGACTCTGACTCCTTTGTCCATGCTGGGTAGGCGGCCCTTTTAATCTTTTTTTCTGGAGCTTTCTGGTGAAGTCGATG
The DNA here is from genome assembly GCF_023349555.1 of Cebidichthys violaceus. Taxonomy (NCBI): domain Eukaryota; kingdom Metazoa; phylum Chordata; class Actinopteri; order Perciformes; family Stichaeidae; genus Cebidichthys; species Cebidichthys violaceus. The sequence goes on from NW_027176705.1 coordinate 6,598,798, forward strand.
TATCTGGTTCGACTTTTGTTGCATGTCACTTTGTAACTTTGTATAGAAGACAAATTGCTAAAAGAAGAAATACACTTGAAATTATTATATTTTTTCAGTACATTAGTTATTTGTATTAAAGAGCATATAGTTATACCCCTTTACATTTATTCACCACCACCACAACCATGAATAGTTGGTCACTGAGCAGCTCCACCAGTAGAGGTGGAAGGTGACAGTACTTTTGGAGGGCATCTGGACAGAAGTTATAAAAGGAGAGGAAGGTTTTTATCAGTTCATTCATCAAGCTTGAACTGGCCTTTCTTCTTCTTCACTATCATTATTGGCAACACTACAGCTTTGCTGCTTCAGTATTCATGAACTGTTGTTATGTAGAATGATCCTCAATCTTTGCCATCGCTCTGACTTAGTAATCACTGTTCTGTTTCAGTCACTGCACCCAGCAATGTGATGCTGAAAATGGGATTACATTTATGAAACTGATGTTTGATAATAACGCTGTGATGAAATTGTAATGGAATTCTATACTGTGCAATCCATGCAACCTTCACCCAACCTCTTGCAGATATAAATAAAAACAGCAACGAGTTTGTATTGTTTCATAAAACTAAGCTGAGGACTAATTATATATTTAACTACATCAACACCATAAAACCACATTCTGCACTGAAGCAAATTATCAAACATGAAAATCAATACATGACAAAAATCCTAATGACATGCAGCCAAATGATACACACTGAAAGCACACACTGTTTTATTTCAATGTTTTTAGGTTGTTTTGAAAATTATGATTTCAATAGCTTCAGGAGCACAGGAAGAGGCTTACTCATCTGGGAAATTTCAAATATATGGAATAAAAGTGGTGGTCACTGCATTTTAGAGCTTGTGCAGACTGTTTTGCAATGACCTCAGAGACAACAACTTTGCCTTTGCAGTGATAGCAACACAATGTTTCCCCTTAAGTACATTACACTGGTGAAATGGTGTTTTCAGATCTCTAATACAGTAGGAGGCATTTATGATGGAGGCCCAGAAATACAAAGTAAAATAACATTTCACAAAACGGATGAACAAAACCAAAAACATAATGATATAACAAGTGTGCAGCTGTTTCTATCGGAGTTCAACAAAAATAGATGAACAGTATTGTCTGTGCTTGTGTAAAATGATCATACACAGTGTAATGAATCCCACATTTCACTGTCTTTATCTCACACGTTATAATTTTAAATTTCATGTTTAATTTATAGATAAAACCTGCAAAGACAATAGATAATTTGAACTGTTTTTGGTGTCGTATATAACTACAGTTACAATCAGCACAATTAGCCAACATCCTTCTGCAATCAGAACTGCTTCCTTTCTGGTTGTACTTTTGACACAATGAGCTCTGTTGGTGGAGAATTTAGGCTAAAAGTACAATTTAAAGTCCCAAAAAAAGACAAAGGCAGCTGACAAATCTGTTGGTATGACCTATGAATACTGTTTCTAGCTCAGACTGATATCAGTGTGTATTCTGCATGTCATTGTGAAATATGTTTATGATCTGTTTTGTGATCTTTTAGCCACTTGACTTTATGTAAAGCAATGTCAGATTGTTGGTTGGCCCACCACTTTGGTCCAGACTGAAACAACTCTATAACTTTATAACTATTGGATGGATTACCATGAAATGGTGTACAAACAGTCATGGTGCCTGGAGGATGAAGCATTATGATTTTAGAGGAAACAATGACTTATTTGTGCTTTTGAGTGAAATGCCTCCACAACTATTAGATGGATTGCCACGAAATGTGATAAACAATAATAAATCATAAATCTTTGTTTGTTCTTTTAGATTCTGTCCATCATATAGTTTCTCTAGCTGAGAATTCAATTTTCAAGCTCATTGGTTCATGTTCTTTTACTAGTAACCCAAACAGAGTCACCTGGGGCCAAGTTTTATTAAAAAAACCACACTCTTCATTTTGGGTCTCACCAGAAAACTGCCTGAATCCAGATCTATAAAACTACTTTCCAGTTTCCCTTACTGCATGACCATTTCAATGTATTGAGCGTACATAAGAGAAAAAACAGAGATGGTGTACGGACATTAAAGATGATTAAGTGTTGACGGCATGTTTACATATTAAGTAAAAGCAGACGTTTGCCATTTGCGAAAATATCCAAAATATAATTTGTTTCATGTTATCTGGATGATTAAATCTTTGTTGTGCTGTTGTGGTTCACTCTATTCCTCATCTCATCTCATCTTCAACCACTTATCCGGGATTGGGTCGCGGGGGCAACAGCTCCAGCAGGGGACCCCAAACTTCCCTTTCCCGGGCCACTCTATTCCTGTTGTTAGTTTATTGAGTGTTGTCATCAATGTTAAATGCCAGCATCACATCAGACTGATACCAGACTAATAAATGAGTCTCACATAATATTGGTTGTCATGGTGTGGTCATTTGGTTGACATATTCAAAACAGTGTGTCTACTTGGTCTGCACTGATGAATAAATATCTAATTTCTCTGCAGTCATAGTCAGTGAAGTATATAAATGTGGCCTCTATGGCACCAGAGGTGTAGACACACCTCTCCATCTGTGTTCCTGCTGCTGTCTAAACTAACTGATTAGCTTAGTTTGTTATGTTGTGCAGAGCTAAATGCCAGCATCAGACCAGACACTGGGCTTTCTACCAGACTAATAAATGACCAGCACCCTCCCACACATTATTGCACACAGTGACACAGTGTCAGTGTGTGTGCGCGTGTGTGCAGGTGTCTGTGTCTACAAAGTGGAAAAAGATAAGAGAATATAACTGTTTTGGCAAAATTATATTAATGGATTTGATAATAAGCCAAATGCTCCACAGTTTCTGATTTCCTACAAGAAAAATATGCAAAATGGTGAATGGCAATGTTTACGCATGGATCCACTAGTCTTGAGCAGGCTTTCTCTTACTAGTTAACTTTTGTCCTGGATAAATGTTTTATTAATTTATTAAAAAGAAAATTACAAAAAGATCAATCGTTCTGTTATGTCCTCATTAGCTTTTTGATTGAACTTATAAGACACACGCTAATAGCAAACAACCCATTATCTATCTATGTAAGAGGCAGTTAAATGGAATTTAAATGCACATTAACAACTTGCTTAGATTTAAGGAAAAGAAAATTGAAAAACTTGTGGAGAGTAAAAGGAACTTCATGCCATGTTATATAACTAAATTAGTGCATTATGTCAACGTAAAGATGTATTACTTTGCCTGCCGCCTTAGGTTTGTTTTATTACTTTTTTAAAGATGATCTTCTTTTTCACAAACCGAAGCTTTCACAGTCTTAAATTTGCTGCTTCAAATCATATTGCCCATTTCAGGGTTTGTACTAATAACTTCTGAGCTCATGCTTGATTTTAAATGTGTCAAATATGATGTAAAGTGCTTGACTTCTATTCCTCTGGCTCTGATTTCAAATGAGTTTATTGGCATTGTCAACTAGAGCATGCATTTAATTTAACACTGTTGTAGTTATGTTAGGACCATTAACTTCATGCAAGCAGTCCATCAGTCCATTAGTAGAGGTTGAATGGGGTGTGTGTGTGTGTGTGTGTGTGTGTGTGTGTGTGTGTGTGTGTTGGCCAGCTTGGTGGGTCCAAATATTCCTAGAAGAGTATGGCTTGTGTGACAGTTCTGGTTTATCTGTGTATGTTGGGTTAAAGTTTAACAGTGATGATAAATAACATCTCCTCTCCAGAATTGCTGCGGTCCTGAGAAAAAGCTAAGAGTTTGAAATTTTCTCCACTGGGACATTAGTTTGTTTATATGTATAGGAGTTTTGCTGATGTGCTTTTTGCTTCCAGCACTTTTCTCTGAAATAACTATTGAGTTTGAGAGAGGTAAATAAAATCAAACAGGAAATAAAAACAGTTGTTGTACTAATATGACATGACAGTGCAAATGTTGGTTGCAACTCACAAAAAACAAATACATTTGGCTCAGGAAGGTGCACAAGATAAAAGACAACAGTATTCAGATAATAATTGATTTTGTAGCTTTAAGCAGGTGAAGTGAAAGTCGTGTAAGCCGCCCCTGGCAAGACGGCACACTAAAGGTGGATTTATGCCTTCGTGTCAGTGTGTTACGGCTGTACGTTGGAGTGAGAATTGACTTATATTTCACAGGATTTAAGCTGTTAATCATAACTGAACCACAGTAGATGGACATCCTTTCTATGACAATATACAGTATGTCTCATATTATTGAATGGGAAGATTACAGATAATGAAAAGGCTGTAGTTACTACAAATAATATATCAAAATATACAACAGATTAAAAGATATCTAGCTGTCAGCTATACGGTTATATAAGACACAACGCAGCCTTTACCCTCCTCTGCTGCCTGTACATCTGTCTGCTCATGTGGTTCAAGGTGAACAGCTGAAGAGGAGAAGTGAATGTCAAAGGACAGACAGATTGAGAGTGCGATGGGAAGACATGAGAGTCACACACATCAACTCAAATTCTCACAGAAAGGGAAACAAACACTGTCAGCTACAGCCTATACTGTGGTAGATGCAGGGGAAGAAGAAGAATGACAACAGAATTGTGCAATATATTTTCTTTCAACACCAATGAAAGATACGTCTTGATAAGAATTTAATTGGCATACATATCATTTTTTTTTTTTTTCAAACACATAACCATAGAGTGAGTCTATTAGACTGATTCTGTGCAGTGTGAGCGACTGATGATGTTTTAGTGATGAAAGCATCTTTGTTTTTAGCTCCATGTGTTGCTTGCCCTACTGGACTACAACGATGCTTCATCTACAGATTTTAATATGTGGTGATTGGAATGACAGACAAAACAAACTCCACATTAGTCCGGTCCAGTATAATAGGAATAATGTAGATATTGGATGACAATTTACGACCAATGCCAACATTAGCGCTAATGCATGAAATAGTGAACCTTTTATGATCTATCAGAAGCAACATGGATGTTGGTGGAGTTTGGCAGTGCTAGATAAGGATTTCCGAATGGTGTCAAATGCACTGTATTTAAGGATCTGTTACATCTCATGCAAACATTGCTCTCACCTGCTCGGCTACATGATCCCACCATTTCAAGTGAATATTCAAGTGACAAATCTGCGTGCATATGACGCACTGTAGGCATATGTGTCATATGCCAATGTATTCTCATTTCTGAGATATATACTTGTAATGCGACTTTTCATTTGGACACATAGTACATCAAATCCACAACAAAAAATGTGTTGGAGGACTCACAGCTGTGACTGTTTGGACTGTTGGGATTTTAATAATAAAAATATATTTTCTCTGGTTGTGGAGTTATAGAGAAAATGAGAGCAGGTGGGAAGAAACCAAACAAGTTATTTTAAGTTCAGTGTCGGTGGAGCAGAGCAACATGATCTTTCCTGCCAGACCATTCAAAACAGCTTCTTCCTTCCTTGTTGGTGATGTAGGAAAATCATTTTCCCTCTGTGGTGGTGTTAGGAGTAAAATATTAATAGGTTCCATCCAGCAGGAAGTCCTCAAAGCAGTAGGAGAAAACGGTGTAAAAATAAGAAAGAATACAACACAAACAACAAACCACTCTCACACTCTTCATTGCCAGAGCTCCCTCTCACTTTACAAACAAGCTCCTCCAATGTGTAACAAAATTGAAGAACCACAACAAAGTAATGCTCAGTAATGCTGAGATCAGCAAATGTTTTGCATGTTAATGTTTTGTAAGGAATCAAATTCTCATCTGCATAATGGATCTATTATTGATTACTCATCTATTCATTTACGTTTTCAATGTTAATTAACAATTACATTTTGCTCGAATTTAAACTCTATGACAAGTGTCTAGAATGCATTGTTCATTTTCGTATTTTGGGGGATTTGTTTATTCATAAACATTTTCTGTTTCCCAACCTTTTTCTTTTTCTCTGAGTCACTTGTCATCGCTGAAATATTTTGCTATTAAAAACAAAAACAGATTTTTAAACATTATAGACACAAACTTGAAGAAATCCCTGTGAACAAACTAAATTCCTTTCTCTAATGTTTCATCTAAGATCTAAGGCCGCCCACGTACTAAATGTATGCACTTGTATATAGCACATAACAAACAATGTGCACACCGTACATGGGATACATAGCAGTGGTGTGCCAAATGTCTTCGCAACTACAAAACTAATAAGATAACTTAGGATGTACATCTGTGTATCTTCTTAAATCTTTAAATTGACAACACTGGCACTTAAACTGTGATGTGCAAGTCCTGTGATTTTAGCCTATGGTAATGATAGTTACAGAAAGAAACATCTTCCATGCTGTACACATTAGGAGTATCAAGTAGTGTATGGATTTGACCCTCTGGTGAAAAACCAGGCTAACGTGTAAACCTTGATAAGTCCTGTTTGGCCTTATCCTATCGTATCCTACTGAATAGAGGCAATGACAGAAAAGAACCAATTTGAAATAATTGGAAACATGTTTTAGCAGAGATGTAAGTACAGTACAGAATATACAAATATCACTAAGAATGTAGTGGGAAGTCACATAAAGACAAAAACACAGGGAAATTTGAATGAATAAAAAAAAACTCAACTTCAACAAATATTTCGTATTTGGTCTACGTTTTTAACTTCACTTCAAACCAAAGTTCAGTAATAGATTACATTCACATTCACTTGTGCAAGTGCATATCTGTAAAACAAAAAACCACACGGTATTATATGTTGTAGGGTGTTCTAAGGCAGGGGTAGGTTAACCTGAGGCATGAACGCCACCATTGGCACACGGTAGCTTAACCAATGGCACAATAGCAATACGTGTGCAAGAGAGCTTTTTTGGAAATGTTGATGAGCCCTCTCATCTGCATGCCAAATAACACATTTCACAGCCATTGCCAGTTGCGTGGCCTGTTATTAACGGTAGTTTGATTGTTTTTTTTCTCCCCGACCTGCATTTCACAAAGCCCTGCCCTATTCTGCCACTGATTGGCCAGTACTTGTTGCTTTCTTAGCAGAATTTGTTCCTTCAAAACATTTTGTCATATAGATAAAACAAATTATAATTCAGGTGGAATTGTGTGTCTCACAGATATATTTACTGCTGCAAGTGAGTAGCACATAAACTCTTAACTGAGAGGGTTGCTGTACTTAATAACCTGATATACTCTTGTTGTATCAATGGCACAGCATTAGCATTCATCTTATACATCAACGCAAAACTGATCATCTTAAAGCAGACTCAGGCCCTGCATGCAGGTCAGCCTCTTTCCCCTTCATTTTCTAAATTTTTCCAGTAAGTTGACTGAAGATGAATAGGAAATGTATTTCTGAGGTTTAAGTTAAGTCTTTAGTGAAGAACATTAGAGGCAACACTTGTTGTGCTGGACACATCACAAAGGTTCAGTCAGCACTTATGATCATAATGTGCAGGGCACCGTTTAAAATATTTTTTTTAGTCTCAAAGTATTTCCAGCCCTATATACAAATAAGGCAAAAATGGAGCTTCAGAGATATATAGTGTCTCAGCCTACAATATCTTGCATTTGAGTTTTTGGCAATAGTAGGGGTTGGATGACAGGAGCTACTTCACCGCTGGTTGTATAGAGGAGCAGAGCAATGCTTTATTTGGTGGCAAAAAACAAGCAATTAACACAGGTATAAAACTATACAAAAAAAGTCAGTGCTGTATATTGTGGTTGTGTGATTGAACCGAACACACTAATTTCATGTCATATTGTAAAAAAGAAGCAAAAGTGGTTGTATTGGTTTCTGCGTTTATCCCTGAGACTCTTTTGGGCACAATCCAGCTAAAAGCAAATCTAAATGAGCTATCATTTCCCACTCATGCATTCAAACACTGTATGTTTACACAGTAATAATAATTAACACATCAATGGGCCCTGCAAAATGTTTTGTGTTGGATACATGCAGTAAGTTTACAGTCAAATTGTAAAAGGAACACTTGAATATAAAACAATCAATAATTTGGTTGCATAACATTTCTCTCTAGTCAAAGGTAGTCTCCCACAGTGTCTGCATCAGTATCTGGATTGACTTTTAACTAACTGAGTGTTGGCTGGAGTCCATTTGCTGCTTATTGTTCATCATCTCTATCAGACCTCTGGCATACACTTAAACCATTTTGCCACATGGCCCTGCCTCTTGGCAACTCTTTCATTCTCATTAGAGGTCTTCAGGTCCGTGTAGTGACCGTACTCACTGATGGCGTCTTCAACACGAGTCATGTACAGCCAGCTGACTATCACACCAAAGAACTGGAGACAGAAAGAGAAAGGGAAGCTAAGTATAGGAAGGCAGGTCACCATTGAGTGCTTCTCATTTGTCTTAAATGTCTCCTCCTTCCATTCTCTTGTGTCTTAATCCCTCCCATGTTAGACATGAGGAAGACATGCAAGGAGAGGAATTACTTTCAGACAAATGAGATGTCTTTTCCTCTGAACCGTTATCTGAAGCAATGTCAGTTTCTGATGACAAAGGCAGAGCTGCATCACCTGATGTTGACATCTCTGCATGCCTTAGAGTTTGTATTTGCACAGATAATGCAATGTACTGTCACTACAAACAGTGCAGTAGTGACAATGGGTAATGTCTCTGCATGTTTTCACTCAAACAGCTTGACAAGCATCTGTTCAATCATTAAAAAACAGTATTTTGTATTTATATTGCAGATAATATTTATATTCCTATAACAGATCTGTCAAACCACATTTTGTAAAAAATACTGTTAAATATATCATATATACTTTCTACCTGACTCACAGGGACTTTTTACCAGCTGTTCAATTAAAATGTTTTCACTGCTGAAGGACAGCATATTATCCATAAAAGACCAAAAATTAAAAGAAAAAAAACAACTTTATGGTGATTTATAAAAGCTGTTTTTTGCTTCCATTATTAACAAAATCATTTTTGCAAAATATTGAATTGGAACTAAAATAAAATCTAAACCTGGTGGTGATATTGCACCTGAGTTGAATCAAATGTAATTTGTCCCGGTGATCAGCTGCAGCATCCAATCGACTTCCGATAAAGGGCCGTGTCAGAAAAATGACAGAGTGTGATGAGAATGTTATTCTGTGTCCGTCACGCCCATAGTGTAAGCGCAAAATATATGTAAATATTGGTTTATAAGTGTCACAGTATCTGCCATATTGTTTTTTTTAAAGCTAGAAAAATATCAAAGTCAGTTTCAAAAACCTTGTACCAAAAATAAGGCCTATTTTTTTTTTTTTTTTTTATCTGCTGATGTGTCAAAAGTTCAACTCTCACACAGCAAACCTAAATGAAATGGAAGAGCATGTAAAGCATTTTGTGAACATTGTACTGCATATTTTATCACTGTTGATCCAGTGATGTTGTCAGATGTACCCGATGCGAAGCAATTTACATTTTAGTCATCTGAGTTGCTTGCTTGAATGTTTTATTTCAGTGTGTATTTCTGCACAAACTGAAACTAAAGCTGCACTTGTTTAATCTCTGCCAGCTGTGAGAGTTTGCCAAACAAGTGCTGTACAAAAGTTATTCTGTGAAGGTCACAGGTACAAACAACACCTCTACCCTTTGAGAATAGCAAAAAGTTCAGTACAAAAATCATATAAGATCAACATATCTGTAGGACAAGTGAAACATCTCAGTCTTATAGTTAGCTGACTGTGTTGTGGGGACATATATCGAAAGTTACGAATGTAACTACGGTTCTATGAATCCTGGATGACCACCAGAGGCAGTGTTTAACACTGGATATCTTCTGTCTCGCGCATGCGCAGGTCAAGTCTTTATATCAACAAAGTCACCTGTGACCTCGGATGACCCCCGTCATCTATAAGTTCCGGTGTCATCCTGAGATCAGACCTACGGAATCTTCTCGCGAGATCACGGGATTCCGAGTGACCAAGAACTCTGGCGGTCATCCAGGATTCATAGAACCGTAGTTACATTCGTAACTTTTGTTCCATTTCATCCTTACTGACCGCCAGAGGCAGTGTTTAACACTGGATGACTTATATCAACAGAGTCACGAGGAATCCTAGTAGTACCTACCTCGTATAGCTCATATATAGCTCATCTTCCAAAAACAAAGCTCATATTATTTCATATTTATTCATCCAGAAAATAAGGACATTTTACTGAAAAGTTATTCATTATTAAATATTTAACAATAAAACATGGAATGGACTTCATCCTCAATTATACCTAAATCACATTACATTTTTTTTCTCTTAAAGGAGATGATTACACCTTCCTGTTTCTTCAGCTGATGGTAGTGTACATTAATGTAACTGTGCACACAGAGATCTTTAACTTTTGATTTACTTCTGCTTCACATTAGGCTTTACTACACTATAACTGTTTTTCATCAGACTACTGTACACGTTTGTAATTGAGGTTTGTACCAAACAACAGACCACCTTTCCTTATACTTGAAGAACAATTTGCACTGAGCACCATGAATAACAAACTGCCTTAAATGATGGTGCGTGACAAGTTTGTGTATATGTGTATATGTGTGTGTGTGTGTGTGTGTGTGTGTGTGTGTGTGTGTGTGTGTGTGTGTGTACCTGAGGCAGTATGATCCCTAATAGCAGTCCAGCCATGATCTTATAGTTGTCCATCAGCCAGATGAAGAAAGCATCAGTGCAGCCTCGGATATGGATGGTTTTAATCAAGGCCAAACGCTGTGAGACACAAATTGCTTGTTACTGTAATTTCAGTTTTCACAGTTAGTGGACACAGTCAAGGACTTGGTTATTAAAGTGTATTACTAGTTTAGTGAATTACATACATCTAAGACCAGCACCACATCATTCAACATTGTAACTAATAATCTTACATTTCATGTAAGTCAATCTTTTGAGATCTTACCTCTTTTTCCAACACCTTGTACCCACACATAGTGTTGGCCACTTCATTAGGCTGGAGGGGAGAGAAGCAGAGAGAAGAGATAAAGTTAAGAAGTAAAAATAATATGTTAGATACAGACGGAAGCCTGTGAAGAGGAATCAACACCAGAAGGCAAGTTTGTATTCGACCTTTAACATTAGTCGTGAAAACATAAACAAGACACACAATTACACACATCCTAACTACCTCTCTCATGCACACACAGAAGACAGTCCTGAACCGCAAGACTGCTGAAGACGTCACTAGAGAAACTGTGTGTGTGTGTGTGTGTGTGTGTGTGTGTGTGTGTGTGTGTGAGACATTGAGCTAGACACTGACCACAATACCTTTGACTGTAATGTGTGTGTGTAAAAACTAAAGTGTGTATATGCAAGCATTGTCCCTCATGACTTTGAGCTGGTGGTTTTTCATATTCAAATATTCAGATAGATTCATAAATTCAAATGAGATGAATCAAATGGCCAATCTCTCGTGGCCGTCTGGCAGAGGAAGAAGAGGAGGGGGGGAGTGATAACACTTTTTAAGTCAACATTAAGATTTTAGCAGCTGTATTTATAAAACTTTTTTTTTGATTTTTTTAACCAGTATTATGATTAATAGTAGGAACAGGAGGGTAGCTCACAACTCCCCACTGCCACTATCTTTTGCCCAATGATTCTGCAAAGTGCCTGACTGCAATGCATTCTTCCGTATGATGTATCATCATGTAACTAAAAAGGCAAAAGCAGGAATCAGTGTGAAGTTATGAGCTTGACAGCAGGAGTTGTTGTCTCTGCTCAATACATTTCAACGGATCAGGTGGGAACCCTTGCAGCTCGAATGTCAGAGAAGAAACACGATGCTCGATCAAGTTGGAGCTAATTGCTGCTTTGTGTTAATATGAACATACAGGCCTGCAACTACAAAGATATATACAAAGATTATAGAGTAGAAAACTACACTTTTGAGCATTGGAGCCGATAATAATGAGTCATTGGTTTTGTTCAATGAATGGGTGTGAACCTCAATACAACATCATATATAATATGGATCAAAATGATATATTAAGCCCTGTAAAAGACAGGAGTGCAGGAAATGGCAAAATTACTTTTATTCCATTAGATCTAACTAAGTTCTTTGTTATAATGTATATTATAATGTCTTCCTATAGAGTTTAAATGATGATATATCTTCCGGTTAATGTCGCCTGGTACTTAATACTTCCAAGAAAGTATCATAAATACATCTCTATATTTGCATATTTCTTGTTTGTTTGCCAAGAGGAGTCTGTTTTGAGGGCAACAGTTGTCAATCTGTCAGAGAGCTTGTATCACCTGCCATGTGTCGAGTCCAGTTATGAGACACAGTCCATCAAACTGTTGTCTGTCTCACTAAAAAGTTTTTGTTTGTTCTCTCTTTGCCTGTAAACTCTGGGGAGTGTAGGTGTACAAATTAAACGGTGCACACATGCTGTTTTGTGTTGGAGAAAATTGCCTGCTAGCGTGTCTGGCATGGAAAAGGCTTAATCACCATTATAAGGGTGATGAGATGTATTTTAAACATAACTCCACACTATTACAGCTATTACTGTAATGATATACAAACTGAACTGAGTGTTCAGGGATTCACAGATCCATCATAAATAAATAGAGCTAGGAACGATAAATTGTTTTCTCTTTCCGAGCACATGAGGTAATGTGAAAGATGCTAGGATCTGACACTGATCTTCAAAACTAATTAACACACATATACAGTATAAGTATGAGGGGTCTTTCTCAGCTCAGGGTGGTATTGGCAGCTATAGTTAGCAGGGAATTCTGATGGTTCCAGCATTTAACATACATAAAAATGATATGTTACGCTTATTTTTTAAGCAATAGCGGCCTTCAGAAACATTTTTTGCGGCTACTGAACAGGATATGAAATGCATGCATAATATTTGAATCATCTGCATTCCATTTCAACAGCTGACATTTAGTGCACTATTCAGCTACTGCGTCAAACTGCACCCATTTAACAAGCGTCAATCAGTTTAAGAACGATTAACCTATAGAAAGCTACTTGTTGCATAGCAACTACTGGCCGCTAGCAAATGTTGCATGAATCACATTCTGTCACCAATGCTAGTGCTGTTAGCTAATGAAAGCTAGCTCCCTAAACTAGCCCATAATGAGATGAGGAGAGTGCCTGTAAACCATTTGAGCTCATGACGGAACCGCTCTTTGTTTTATATTTTGTGGCTGTGTATGTTATATACAGAACAAAATCAGACAGAAACAAACCGCAATACATCTTTTTTTAGAAGAATTTCAACAGCTACCACAAACTCGTTAAGCGCATTAAAATCATGGCACGGTAACAGTATTGTACGAGCAGAAGTAGTAAATCTTGTTTGGTTATAATACTTGAATACAAGCTGTAACTGAACAGCTTATAGTTAAATTTGCTGCAATGTAATGTGGCAGTAGTAGTTAGCAGCAGTAGTGCAGTGAGGGGTAGAAATGGTGGTAATATTACCTGATGTAACAGGAAAACCATAACAGACAGCCAGTACATCCTACAATATAACAGTAAGCAGCAGTTTATATACTACTAAAAGTAATGGAAAAAGTTATACCCACCTTAGTAGTAATGCAGCAGGTATATGGGACACCGCAGGCTGATGGACCAGGTGCAGAACAGTTGTGGTACATGTTGACCGACCAGTCTGTATACTCTTGACCTCCACAACACTGAAACTGCCACAGACAAGAAAGATAGCAGAGTAGAGACAAGGGCCGAAATTGGAAGGAGGAGGAAAGACAAAAAGCAAGAGTTTAAGAGAGTGATGGGAGAGGATATAAGGGGAAGAGGAGATGAACAGAGTGGAGACATAGATAAGGGAGAGATAAAAAAAAATGAAAAAAAGAAGAAGTAAACAACTTGATAAACAATTTTTTTTTGACATTAGTAATGTCAGTAACATTTTGGGATGAAATGAGCCATAATTAACAACAATTTGCATGTAATTATGAGTCCGTTTTATATGTGAATGTCTCTCTCTTTTTCTAACTTTGCCACAATCAGTGTGGTTGGTCAGCTGGTGATAGGGCTGGGCGATAGGGTTGAAATCAATATTATGATACTACAATAAAGTAAAATATTATATTACAATATTATAAAAAAAATTCTGATGCAAATATATATCTCAATATGAGAAATCAATCACAAACAACACTTACAACTCTGACTCATAAATTTGGACAATATAAACAAAAATACATAAAAAAAAAAATGTATTTTTATCCAGATTACATATAAACAAATCATGGCCTTTGCAATTTAAGAACCTAAAGCTCTATTCGTCCTCTCACTCACATTAGAAATTATTATCATAAGTTAAAATACAAATGTATACTTTGACATGTTTCTACTGAAAAGCCTCACCTACAGTGTGTGACAGCTGCAGCCTCACAGACTGAACTGTTTGCTCCGGAATCTATAACACTTATAGCCTAAATCGACAAAATTATACAAAACAATTATTTTGTATTGCCCTCTATTTCAGCCATTATTAACAAACCCTGAAGAAAACAAAATATTATCACTTAACAAGGGAAATATACAAGCTTTGATAAGATATCTAGAGCACATTAATAATTATTGGCTTTGGCTGAGAGCTTTTGATTCACATTGATTAAAGCTGCTTCAAATATCTTCCTTGTCAGTTTTAACTGAATGTTACATGGTTTTAAGGCTGTTTAGGCAACCACGCTGCAGGGAATCCACGATGATGTTAATGTTAATTTAATAACCATCAAAATATAACCTAAATAACCTACCTTCTCATAGCAGCAGAAGAACAGGTGTAACATATAGTGAAAAGTCTATTTATAGTATAGATATATGACCGAATGTGGGATGACTAAATGCTTTTCAAAATTGTAATAAAAGAATTGACTGCCCCAGTTGTTTGCACACAAAATAGATTACACCAAATCCTCCTATAATGCCTCCATTCAGTCATTTCTATCTAATTTATGTTTTCACCTGGTAGCTGTGGCTGCACAGTTAACACTCGCAGAAAAACCTGAAAACCACACGATCAGCTCTGCTTTGTAGTCAGTGAGACAAATATTGTATTTGGGAATCAGAACGATAGTAAGAGAGGGAGAAAATAGGACAAAAGGTCAGACAGTAAGAGAGGACGAGACAAGAGATGAAGAGAGAAGATGAATAAATTAATACATATGAAGCTGCTCTTTGCCAGGCCGTGTGATCAGTATGCTGACATGACGCCAGGGTGCCAGGAAGTTACTCCCTCTTCTCGTTGGCGTGACTCCACAGAGCGCCGTTTATCCAGCACTGGGTCAGGACCCGAACGAGGGTCACAGGAAGGCAAAGCAATTGTGATGTGATTCATGTCTGCAAGTGTCGGGTATAAGTCCAAAAATATTAGACTACAACTTCACACTGAGCTACGAGTTCATTAGGTGCCACTGTACCATAAATACAATCCAACAGTCCTGCAGTAAATCCGATCTTTAGGAAAATTTATCAGGAGTTTTTGTATCCTCATGAGACAAACCCAAGAGAGGGAAGAGACTATAGAGACTCTTCACTTTCAGATTCATGACTGGATCACGCACCAATTTGTTTACTGCTGTTATTGTAAAATACAACACAAATCAATGTTTATGCTTTTTATTCATCTCTGTCTCAATCAAACACTCATTCTGTTCAATCCCAATCTGGTGTCACGGATGAACCTCTCTTAACCATTTTATTTTGGTCCATTTTCCTGTAGTTTTCTATTTCTATTAGTCTTTTTCACTGTTGGATGACAACAATTCTCCAGAGGTCAATTACTTGGAGACAGTCATGAGAGTCAGTTGTGTCTGAAGGAGTGACTAATTTTAGAGCCAACTGCCCAACTGACTGATGACCGGCTGTTCACTGGCTGACAGAGTGACTAACTGGGTGGCTAATTGAGCAGCTGACTGCTCAAAGTGTGTGTCGCCAGACTGAAGTCCTATCATGTGCTCCCTGCATTCAATACTATTTAATAATTACTATTATGGCATCCATTCAGAAATGTTGTGACAGATCTTCCATGCCTGATAAGGTTAGCATTTAAAAAAACAAAGTCAACAGTTTTGGCAAACTTCTACTTTACCAACTTTCTACATCAAACTGTTTATAAAAGGTGAAACACATTGGAGGGCTGAATAACATAATCTTGACTCCTTCCTTCTGAGTCTCTGATTTCTCAGAGACTCAGCTAAGGTCACTGACCATATGACTAGAACTCCATTGCCTTTGTAGACTCCTGATCCTTCTTTGAAGAGGTTATGGATGCATAATGTTGATGGTCAGTGCTGATACTATACATCTTAGTCTCTGACTGTACTTTGTATCTGACTGTACTATTTTAACTGTTTGTTTTACATCATGTATTGTATGTATTATGTTTTGTCCTTTCTGTGGACCCCAGAAAGATTAGCGGCCACCAAGGCGTCAGCTAATGATGATCCAGTTAATAAAATAATAAATATTGATATCATGATTGCACAGATGGCATTGCGTTGCTTTAGAAATAAATTAAATGTTGATGTTTGACAGACTGGACTCCATACCCACTACTGACCTTCCTTTTGTTAGCAAAATACTTGTCTAGTATACTAGTCAGGGAAAAGTATAGACAAATAATTAGATAATTATCTAAATGCACAGTGATGTGTCAGTTGGGTTACGGAGCTTAACATAGCAACAGCCCTTATCAGAGTAATCAATGTCGTTAAGATCAACACTGACGTAAAAAACAAGAAAAGAATATGTTCTTAGCATCTTCACAGAAAACAAATGGCTTGTGATTCTGGATAATCCACAAAATTGACATTTGAATATTTAAGAATCAATGTCTGCAATACATTGAACTCAATTCATGAATCCATCATCAGAACATAAAGCATTTAGCATTCAGATCTCTCAGGTCACCATGCAGTGATTTCATAACCGCACCCAGAATAAAGATCCAGATGTGTTTTTTCTTTGTTGTAATTGCATTTTCTGGTAAACGTATAATTATTATAATATACATCTGTGGTCATATTAATGTATTCGGTTTGCTTCTAATAACAAATGTGCTATGTAAATGAAATTGCTTTGTGTTATTGCCACCAGTGCCTCCTGTGATGAATCCAGAATGAACTAAAAAAATAAATATGCAGGATCACTTTTGTTCAAACAACCACACAGCGTTGAGGAAACAATGTCAATGTCCCTCCGAATGACTGGATGGCCTTGTTGTTTTCACTGCTGCAAGACGTCTTGATATAAACCACAAAATCCTGATGTGATGGCTGTGACAACACTGAACGCTGTGACTGTAAACTCTGATAAAAAATTGATAAAACATTTGAGCTGTGTGGCGTTTATGTGGGGGGCTGTCTTGAGTTGCTTGGATTCCCTCTGATGAGAGAAATTTAAAATGTCAGCTTCTTGCAAAAACACACCGCAGTACCTAATATTATTAGTCTTTTAATTAAATCTGCAATGTAATTGTGAGTGCAAAAAAGGTCCTCACTGTCTTTCACAGTGTTGAAGACACTGGCATTAGTGGTAAATGTCACATTCCCGTTAGAATACGGAACAGAAAGGTAAGCTTGAAATTAACTTCGGACAGGATATAATATGACCTGCAGTGGCTCTAGGATGAGATTTTTCTCATTTCCTGTTGTTGCACACCGGATGCTATTTAGAGCTAAGCAATTTTCCTACTGGAACAAAGAGCTTACAGGTGGGCATTAACAACTGAAAATCACCTTGAGTTTAGTGTGTCTGGTTTACATCTGAACGCATCTAAAGGCAGAAGGGTTCATACCTGCTCAGAAAAGGTTCCACTCGAAGACGATCATCAATTATAGATTTGTGAAACGCACATACACTCTCAAACAGTCCTCAAAGGCATTCATGTGTACTCATTTGTTCACATGAGGAGTGATGAAATTAGTGGGAAAAAGGAAACAAGGGCTCCAGAGAGAAGTGGAAATTACTTTTTCACCTCTGCACACCTGGTCAACTGCTGCATGAAGTGGAGCTGCATGTCAGAAAGTGTCACGATCACATGTTGCTTGATTGGCTCACGATCAGAACACAGAAGACAAAAAGGAGCGTCTTTTTGTTGAGACCAATATCAATGAGTCGTAAGGGATGATAACACTCATCCTCAGAGTATTTTCATTTATTTTATATGTTTGCCTAACTGAAGTGAAATCGACACAGGAGGAGGACTGGGCTAGCAGGTGCGAGAAATGCTTTGTTGACAAGTGGAGCGATGGCAAAAGTAGAGGCTAGCTGACCCAGGTTCAGTTAAAGCCTGCATTCTTTTCTTGTTAGTGGCAACCAAGGTATTCAGCGTATGTTGTGGCATATTAGTAGCTGGTATAGCCAAAACGCAGAGCAGTAATTAAGTTACAAAAATAGTCAAACTTAGCCCCTTCCAAATTCTCATTGGTCGAACCATTGCTAGTTTTACAATACATGTATTACACAAGTAACATTCGGAGAAACGCACTAGTTCATCTGTTATTTCAAAACGCGGAAGGGACGTGTGCGTGAAAGAGTTCATGTCTTGAAGGATTACTTGTTTTGCTGCTATTTAAGAACTAAAGAACAACGCTTGAAATTATTGTATTTTTAAATAATCTAGAGATAACATACAGATTCGACCGATCAGTTTAAGGGTTAGGTAGTAGAATTTCAGACAACCAATAATTTCTTTGGTTGACTATAACCATAGCAACAATTAGGCCATTGTCCCCAAACGCAGATAAATCCACGGAGTCAATGTACGTGTGGAAATATTCTCAATCCCCACTAAGGTTTTTTTCGTCCAAGTCCTCCAGAAAAACACTTCAATCTCTCAAAGGACATTGGAGCCAAACAGCAGCTTTACACCGTGACAGGAACAATATACTGTGAAAAACCATTACTGCAGCACTGTTTGTTGTCATCAGAGCAAGCATATCAGAGTGCCAGCAAGTTAAGATCTTCAAGAGATCACATCACAGGATAAAAATAAAAAATCTGCTGCCAAGGCAAGCAAGCCTTTTATTGATGATGAAGTGGAACTAGTTTTGAAGGTAATAAACTACTAAGTTCACAAAGAGTTGAGACTGTTGACTGGATGGCAAGCCAAAAATAAATATGGTAAATTTGTTTTCTGACTTAAATTTTGAACTGCATATGTATATTTTTTTGATATCGCTCCAGCAAAAACAACTATTCCTGCAGCACTGAAATGATTGACACAGATGGCAGAGACTCTTGATCAACTAAGGGTGCTTTCACACCTAACCTGTTTTGTTCGGTTAATACAAACGCAGGTCCTTCTGAACAGGTGGTATGCTTAATTTGGGCTGGTGCCAAAGCTGTCAATTGAACCCTGGTGCCGACCAAACAACCGAACCCAGACTGCTTGAAAAGGTGCGTATCTGGTGCAGTTTGTTTGTGGTGTGAAAGTAATCTCTATTAAATCTCACAAACACATAGAAACTGTAGGCAAGATTCTGGTATCGTAAGCGTTCTGGTTTCCGTTTGTAGTTCGAATAGTATAGACTAATCATGTTCGAGCTATAATAAATGATATAAATGGTAGAATTTGACAGCCTTGGCACACTGGACACATCAAAGGAACACGCCTGTTAAGTCTGCTAGTCTATAAATGCTTGGAAGCTTAGACTTTGGATTCAAGACAATCATTTAAAAGCTGAACTGTTCCATTGTGAAGGGATTTGAACTGAGGCAGGTGCTTGCTAAACCACCAAATTACCTTCCACAAAACAACAGCCAACTGTTGGGCCTTCAAGCAGCCAAAATATCATTCAATCAAGACAGACTCCTGCTCCACTGGTACTGGTCACTCTGCACATGTCTTAACAGTATGTGGTATGTAGCCCGCAGACTGATGGATCATTTGTCTTTTCTCTTCTGTTAATCAGCAGAGTTTGCTGCAGGCTGCTTCTTAATTTCTATGTGTGATCAGTCTGCTGCCCCCTGACTGTGCATCCCCTTACGCTTCCTAAAAGGTTGGTAGCATGATGTACTCAGGGTGCAAGTGCAGAGTAATGGCTCTCTGATTATTCTGTAAACAACTTGTGATCATCCAAGATCACTTCAAATCCTGACGAGAGCCCTGTAATGCTAAACAGGTGTTTTGTGTGTACTGCATTTCATTATGATATATTTAAGAAGCTCACATGGACCTTTGAATTCTGTCACATGACAGAAAACATTCAGTGACATAACCTTACCCTCTTCTGTACAAAGTCCATGATGTTTTTGAAGTCCAGGTCATCATAGTAGTTCACTATGCCTTTTCGGATGTTCTTGTTCAGCAAACCCACAGTCTGTAAGAGGGAGAAAAAACAACAAAAGCAAAACAGTTTGTGTGTGTTAATGGGACAAAAGGACATCATGTTACCACATTTGTTTTGTTTCCACGACACATCTGATCTACAATCAATGTGTCAGACAGGCAGCAGAGGAAATGCTCTCATTAGTCAAGGTGACTAATCCACTGAACTGGAATATTAAAATGTGACAGTTTGACAGCTCACATCTGTCAGTCACAATCTGGTGCAGCAGGGTCACGTTAGGTTTATGCATTAGTCTATCCGGACACTACAATAAATATTTGAAACTCCACTAAGTATGTTTATGAAGAGCTTTTCTTTCAGGGAACTAATCATTTATTCCACTAATTTCACTTCACTCTTTGTTTGGGATACATTAGTCTTATTTATACTTCATAAGAGGGGTTGGGGTATTTACTGCATTCAGGCCCGCCGATGCTCCGTCATTTCACTCTTTTAACAACCTGTAATAAAGACTTGAGACTTCTCCGCTCACGAGAGACTCAGAGATTAAAACCTGTTCTACACGACGCCCCCGAATTCGGGGTCTCTCGAGCTCAGACGAGTAGCATATACCGTTGAAAAAAAATACACTTATCCAGAGTGAATATAATGCATGTATACATGTTATATACTAGATTAAAAAAAAAGTCTGGGCAATACTATCATCTAAGCCATTTTTACAAACTCCAAACACAATTCTACACAATATAATAAACTAGCAGATTTACCACAATATCATGTATTTTTCGCCATGACTCGGTGAGCTGCGTACTCCTCTCCGAGATACAAACACAAAGCTAAAGGCTAACACGGACAACCGAGATAGCAAAAAGCAAGATAATTCGACACAGATTCCAGCGATATTTTAAGAATTTATCTCCATGAAACCATTACAAGGCTGTGAGCAAACAAGCACCAGAAGCAAAAACCGTTTTATCAACCAAAATCATAAAAGCTCCTTACTTGATCAATGTTGTCCGGTAAATCCCCGCTTAATTCCTTCAAACATATGTTCTACGTATATCCTGTGCGTCTCTGAAATGTTCCTGGGTAGAAACAAGGGTCTGTCTAACTAGGGGACCTGGGGAAAGGGTTTTGACTTTCGGCGAATCGTTTTTTATGCTTCAGGAGGGGCGCCATGTTTTTAATTCTGACTGGCTAATGATTCTGTCAATCAAACTCATCCCTTCAATTGTATGGACTCTGACGTGTCGATGGAGGGTTCATTTACTGAAATCGACCAATCATAGGCTGAGATATGAGACATAGAAACTGGAATTCAGATGAGAAAATCCCATGGATGACAGACAGACACAGTCTCAGATAGGATCCAGGCTCTCAAAATGATGCCAAACTGCTGTATTTGGATAGATTGACCACTATTAGTGATAAAACAAGTGAAATATACAATTATATAGTATATAAAATTACAA
Organism: Cebidichthys violaceus; assembly: GCF_023349555.1. Lineage (NCBI taxonomy): Eukaryota > Metazoa > Chordata > Actinopteri > Perciformes > Stichaeidae > Cebidichthys > Cebidichthys violaceus. The sequence continues at coordinate 6,620,548 of NW_027176705.1, forward strand.
TCGAACAGCTGGAACAGCTGGTTCCAAAATGACAATTGTGCTTGACCTCGCCTGATCTCTCTGTACTAAAACCTCTCTAACTTTGTTCTGCTTCACTTTGTCAAAGTCAAAGTCATGCAGAGAGACTGTTAAAATGTTGTGCTATGATTTGGGAGAGTGTTTAGACTCTCAGCTGCATCATTTCAAAGAAATAATAACAATAAAAGTGCTTTTTTTTTTCAGGCGAACCTGAACCTTTTCAATTTGTGCTGTGTTCCATCTTCATTTACTCTTAACCAGTAAGATATACACTGATATTTACACATCTGAACAAATCTCAAAAGTGTTACCTTTATTATAACACCAAAACTATTCAAATAAACGTTGTAGTTAGAGAAATACACTCTTTTTAGTATGGGTATGCAATTTTCGAGCAGAGGCCTAAAAATAGGGCTAGAGTCCAAGGGACTGAGCCTTTCATTTCATTTATTTTCCTTCTTCCCCTGAAAATATCAGGTCTTCACAGTGAATGTATAGGGGCAAAGCAGCCATATTTAAATCACATTACAATAAGAAGATTTATAGACTTGGATTAAGTCTAGTGAGGCGTTTCCCTTTGAGACACAAGACACTGGACCATTATTAAATAACATGCTATAAGCTCATATGTCATTATCATTTTAAACACGTGTTCATGAAAATGAGACACTGAAAACAAAAAGCCATCTTTCATAAAATCTACTTGTAGGGGAAATAGACTGAAATCTTATTCAAATGCACTGCCATATGTTTTTTAATCTCAATGTAAATGAGACAACAGTAAAACAAAGAAGTGACATATTAGAAGCTCAGTTTGTAATATATTTTAAATAAAACCACCATTAACAAACTGAAATGTACATTCATTATGTGGATAATTTGGATTTTCTTATGACAAACTGACATTAAAATGCACCACACAATATTATTGAAAAAAGTTATGCCAAGACAGGCCATTATTATGTTTGATGTAAAGTAATTTAAATGAGATGATTGAAAGCAAAAAAAGAACAAAAAAAGACTAAAATGTTTCCCCACAGAGCCTCATTAAGATATTCATCATTGGCAAGAAGACTGATATTAAATGTAATGAACATCTCAGTAGAGGAATGTCATTATCATTTGGCTCTGTAATCATGGCCACATTATCACATTAGCACTTCCTCACATATAGAAACACAAAGACAAGTCAGGAAAGCAGTATGTTTCATCAGCATACGGATATCATTAAAATCATAATCCTATCTACTCTTTGAACAGATCAATTCTGATTATACTTTCCCTGTGCATTTCCCGACGAGAAATCCTTTTAATAACAGATATTATAGGATGTCAACTCACTAACTTGCATGGTTTTTGCATTTGGTTTTAATGAATAAGAATCATAATGACATAAATTTACTTTTACTTCATCATGGCTCATTCATTAATATTACCTTGTGCTTTAAAAGACGCATGCAGTGTTTGGTGCATGTCAATCATACGGAGAGCAACCAAAAGCTATATTAAACGATATAAATCAATTAATTTTGTCTTGGTTTGAATTTATTTCCTCATGATGAACAGTATTTCAATATCAGTTTATTGCTGCATAAAGCAATGGTTGTTAACCTGTTCCCCCACTATGTGTTTCTAAAATTCAGGTTATTGATCAACACCATGGACAACTCACCTGATTGCGGAACACCAGCGCCATGATTCCGCCGAGCAGCTCCAAGATCAGACACACAGCCAGGGTGTACATGAACTGTAACCAAGCGGACGACAGAAAGGAAGAGTCATTACACACTTACACACTTCAAATTTCAATATTTATTTTCATATTTGTTTTTTGGTTGAGTTTTTGATCAGTTATTAAAGTTATCACCAAACTTAGATACATGAAATCAGGCTTTTCACTACTGCCACAAACAAATGTATTTGTTTAGTCCTGCATTTCTAGCACTGTCTGTCTGCATGTCTTTGCACCCAAACATGTGTGTGCAAAGACATGCCCGAAGTAAACTGCTGTTGAACATGGAACGGTTGTTGGTGGCAAAAAAAAACATTCTATACCTGTAAAAACTGGAGAGATAAATAAATATTATTAATTATGTTTAATAGTCATGTACGTATATAAGATGATTGACAGCATTAAACTTGAATTAATGCCTTGTGGTTGTGTGCCTCAGCCATGTTGCTGTCTACATCCATGTCTGTCCAAAAAGTCTTCACTTCATAATTTTATCTTATTAGACATTTGTGTGAAGTTGTAATTAGCATGTGATGTTATTGAGTTATGACCAAAAACACATTTTGTGAGGTCACAGGGACCTTTGACCACAAAATTCTAATCAGTTCAACCTTGGAGTGCAAGTGGATGTCCCAAATTTGAAGATATTTGCTTAAGGCGTATTTGAGATATCAATTTCACTAGAGTAGACCGGATGGACGGACGGACAACATGAAAAAATAATGCCTCCGGCCACAGCTGTCGTAGGCGTGGAGGCATAAAAAAAGAGGAGGAAAGACAGACTTCGACTCAAGCCTTTCCTCAAGGAGCCACATTAAGATATACATTAATGACAAGAAAACTGATAATGAATGTAATGCACATCTCAGTAGAGGAATGTCACAATCTTACCCATTTGGCTACGTAATCATGAATCATGGTCACATGGTAAGGTTTTCATCCGACTAAAATAATATAAGGCACTTTAATACCTCATGTATCTTCCGTTGTAACATGATCTCCATGTAAATGAGATGAAGATAAAACCATAACACACCATAAGACAAATTGACAAATTTGGATCTAGCTTTCTTTTTTATGTTCACTACTTCTACAAATGACTCCCATAAAATCACACAAAAGGAATGTCAAAAAAACAAACAAATTTTATGTTAACCTCCTTTAGTAGACTATTTTTAGGAGTGAAATCAGGTAATTGCTTCTCGTCATGATTGTCTAACAAACGTATATCTGCATGAAAATGCTTTATATTTGCATGTAAACGAGTAGAAGAGTCACTGTACCCTACATCATCATGGTTGCTGCTAAACATCTTATGTGCCTGCTGCGACTGGGATTAGTATAGTGTGTAGTTCAATCATGCTTTGTTAACATCAACAACAAGCATCACCGAGTATCACTTTACACTCAAACAAGGAGGAATATCACTTATAGTGCACCTAACCCCACATATGGTCGAACACATCTGCTAGTAATACATGCATGACAGGAACATAGCAGAACTCACTGTAGAACCCAGTTACACACAACTTCACTAACATTTCAGGAAAATGCATGAACATGAGACTTGGGTCCAAGAGAACATCAACCTATTTACCAGTTGGCTGCACCTACATGGCCACATCTCTCAGCTGAAAACATATTAAAACTCAATAAAAGTGACATATTAACAGCTTTTAGTTTGGCTCAAAAGCTCCGGTCTCGAGGTACTCAGATGCAATGCATTATGGGGCAGTTGAGTATGTGCAGTAAGCTCACGTTACATACTCAGAAATTGTTGCTAATGTACACAACATACACAAAATACTATGCAGTGTGAACGCACTACATACTCAGTTTCACATCATTCTTAGTATGAATAGTTTGTTAGTATGGGACTTTGAACACAGCCTATGTGAATAAATTAAGCTGACAGGCAGTAAACATGCACCCAAGCTGTTACCTAGGTACACAATTCTATTGAAACGGTCTATAGGAATCTAGAGCTATAGCTCTACGTTCACGTGTTTTAAAAAGGGATTTACTGGTGATAAAAATAGAGGTAAATATTAACACTGTCTTATAACTAATGCTGCTTTGAAAATATGAAATATACACAATAAACGCATGCATTGTTCTTAAAGTGTTATAAAAAAACAAAGAATAAAAGCATCCTGGCAGCAACTTTATTTAAAAGACAAAGATAAATTACTTGGCTCTCAGTACACCACTCACCACTTTCAGTAGGGTTAGATTATCCCTCAGTGAACCCAAGACTCCAATGAGTGAAACAATAAACATGATGATTCCCAGGAGGATCAGGATTATAGACGGGGCCAAAAACACTCCCTCCAATGTCTTGTAGCGTTGTCTCTCCACCTCAGCATAGATGCCAATGGCCAGGATAAAGCCCCCTATCAACTGGAAACAAAACAAAAAGCAGTAAGGATGGGTTAGTCATAAGCTTGAAAGAGCAGGTGTCTGATTCATCTCATTTCAACGGGTTTCAATACGACTAAAAGAAGAAAACACTCTTCATGATTTCTTTGATTAGATGCTACTTTCACAGCCATCACTCAGCTGGGAAAATGACTATTATGTATAAAAAAAAAACCCTCTCATGGCAGTTCTTGAAATAGTCACAAAAAATGAAATTTTGTGTACAGGGACACGAACTGTCGCTCTGCAAAACTTATTTTTCAAGACAATAATACATTATAAAACGAAAGTTAGATGTTGGCAAAAAAACTGTTAAGTTTAGGAAAACCGTCATGAATGTTAGATAATGTTAGATACTGAATTGTAAGTCGCTTTGGATAAAAGCGTCTGCTAAATGACTGTAATGTAATGTAATGTAATGTAATGAATGTTAGGTGTCGGCAACAAAAACCCAACAACCCTTTTGGACACGTGTTCAAAACCGGTTTCGTGGGTTTGTTGGACACATCCACCTCTATTCCCGCCCACTATAAGTAGTCTTTATCGCTATTTAATACTACGTAACTTGCTGACCTTGCATAGTCATGTGGTTGCATTGAATTTGTGTCTCCACCACAGAAAGTCATGGGATCAACAGCTTTCGACATACTTTATATCAGATGTACAAATGTGATCAGACAGTGTAAACTGGGGTTTGATAGCTGTTTTAGTGAATCTGAATCATTTTCAAATCCCTTTTTTAATTACATCAGCTATTTGGTTTCAGCATTTTAAAATTAAATTTAAAGAGTAAAGATTGACTAAACTCAAGTTATGTTGAGTAGATTATCTATTCAGCTGAATAACCACTTGAATTGTATAGGGCTGCCCCCTTTCAGTCCACTCATCATTCCTTTGGTCTTAGCCGACTAAGATTTCTTTAGTTTATCAGACGTTCTTTATGACTTATTTCCAGGAAACTAATGAACACATCTCTGGTTAAACAAAAGGGTTCTAAGTGGTGCTATTGCATGATTCTTTGTGGAGACACTAAGTTTTACAGATCTGTTGATTAAATCAACTAATTGAGTGGTTTACACAATCGAATGAGTGTTAGCTGGCTAAGAATTTCTTTGGTTGAGGACAGCCTTAGAATTTTATGGACAATGAACATCTACTTCTTGACTGAAATACCTCATTACTGTACTCATTATGAGCTAAATATATTATGACCAAAAAGTGCTGCATAGTGGAACACATAAATGTACCTTGTTTCTTTACAAGCATGCAATTATTGAATAGTTTTTTTGTTAATTTCACTATTTATAATTTTATAAAATGAACACTGAAGTTCACATGCTTTATTTTGTTTGTAGATTCCCTGCTTAGCGTCAGCATGTAACATTGTCATTGTGAGCATACTAGAATGCTGACTTTAAGCACTGCTGAGCCTAAGTGCAGCCTCACAGAGTCGCTAGTATGGCAGCAGACACTTAGTGTTGTTTAATCTTCAGTGGGCAAAATCTAACTTTCAAAAAGTGTCCTCCATAAGCATTCGCCTGAGTACATTCCCAGTGTACACACACACACTCAATGCAATTTTGTCTCCAAGATCAAACCTTTGATAATCAATTCAAGTCTGACTTTAGAATTTTGAACTATCATTACTGTGAAGAAGATAAGTGTCTAGACTGTCACACATAAACACACACTGCTCTGTAACACTGTCTGTGTTTCTTTCTCTTTCAATCCTTCAATTTTAGGCTTTCATTGTATCAATCCCTTTTTTCAAACAGAATTATCTGGATCAGAGTTGCAAGAGGCTGGATTTTTCCCCAGCATCTATGGTTCAGAAACTTAACAAGAAGGTATCCCAAAGTGTCACGATATTCATCAGCAACATCAGGTTTTCTTTATATCACAAAAACTGTAATAGTGTTAAAATGACCAAAAACATCCCAAAAAATGTTTTCATAAAGGGCCTCTCCATCATCAAAGTCCCAGGCTGAATTTCAGTCCCAGTACATCACTATCATCCAATCACCATATCAGTCTTCAATAATCACTTGAGCAACATCACAACAGGCAGGAAGTTCTCTTTTCTTCTGTGCTCAAATGGTATCACAATTATTTTTCAACAAAAAAAGAAAGAATTTATGGAGGTTCTGTGACAAGGTCAACAAACCCAAGGGATTAATACAATTATAACACAGCTTAGCTGAATGTTTTGAAAACTGAGCTCTTTTACCATTAAAGTATAGAGTAAAACCATCCCTATAATGATGGTGGATTGGCTTTCCTGGTGTTCAAATAGCATGGTAGCCGACACCAATCAACTGCCTAATTTGTTTTTGTGCTGCTGAAATAAAAGCAATCTCAACAAGTACTGTATAGCTGCTAATGGGTGCTAATTGCAGGCTGTATTCTCAAACCTGTGAAAACAGGTCATTAACATTAAGGTTTGATAACAATTAATGAGCCTGGGCTACACTGTGAGATTTCAGTTTGAGCCGGCAAATAAAAACATCTAAAACCTCTAAACCACAACCAAGCAGCTACATACAGTACTGCTTTTAACTAACTGAAGGATGTATATCACATCAACGCTCATTTACATAGAAATTAAAATAGTTAATTTGATCCTTCCTCAAAAGATTAGTTTAATTAGATTAGAATAAACCCTTTCATTTAAGGACCACCATCGGCAAGTGTAATAATTGTTTCACACAGACCTTGTTAACACTAACAAGACAGATTGAGACAGAGGCTTGATTCTCCAGTCAAATATAAATGGCAAACTATCCAGTCCAGTGTTTTGTGCCTTCCTTGCCACATCTTCAGTGTGACATTAACATACATCAAAGCTGCATCAGTAATCTGCATTTTATCAGCATCTGGAATCAGATAATTATGCCACAGCAACTGTCACTGCCTACCAGGGACATCATGAGAGTGAAGAAAAGCTTAAAAAAGGGTCAGTTCACCCCAATTACAGCCTTAATATTATCTTGCATGTTAACCTTAAAAAAGAAAAAACCTGGTGAAGAAGGACGTTTGCTTCTAGCTTTTGCTTCTAGCTTTTAATGTATACTAGAAATTTAAGTAGAAATTAAACACATGACAACAAAGTAAAATGACCAAGTGTTTTCCTACAATGAGCTCCGGGCAAATCTAAAATTAAAAAGCCCAATTACATTACACAGATTCAATTATAGCCAAATGGCACATAAGCAAATGTAGGACTGTAATGTGATCAGACAGCCAAAGTAACTGGCCAAACACCAATGACCCATTTATAGCACTGTAACTTTAATGATCTCTGTATCCTTTATGCATCCAGGGAGGGTCGAGAGACTCTTAAGTTTGAAATATCCACCTTTCATGTACAATCACACATCTAGACATTCACCTGTAAGCTGCTGAACACACACACACACACACACACACACACACACACACACACTTTCTTTAAATGCAAACTGGTATCTAACAAATTATGACTTATGATAATAGTTTATGCACAAAAGTATAATTGCTGAGATCAAATAGGGCCAAAGGGGCAACACAGACATGATTGGTCAGATACTTTTTCAACAAGCTGACAGTTTTGCAGACATTTGATTATCTACACCACTGGAGGAGAAAATGAGCGCAGACAAAATTAGGTTTTTAACAAGACTAACCAGATTCAAGCTAAACGTTAACATCACAAAAACACGGCTGACATGTTGATGTTCAGCAGGTGTAATGTTTACCATCTTAGTTCAGCGTGTTGGCATGCTAACATTTACCAATTAGCATTCAAAAAAAGTACAAGTAATAAGAACTACAGTAAAACACAGTCTAGTTGTCGTCTCACTTGTAGCTGTAAGGGGCTGAGGTCCGGGGTAGTTAGAGGAATCTAGATTCCAGCCAGAGGGCTCCACCCACTCCTTCAGGGGAGCATTGGGATCAGGTGAGGGAAGAAACACACCTGGAGCTGATCTCCTCATCAGGGAGATGAATAAAGGTGAAGCAAGAAAGCTGATCAGGGGAGCGCATGCGGCTGAAAGAGGTATACATTTCCTAGTTTCATGACAGAGCTCTGGACTGAGCTACGTTTTCTGTTGTTTTGTGTTTCTTGGAGATTGTTTAATTAAATAACCTGAAAACCTGCAGAACTGACTCTGCCTCTAATTGCTGTGCTGCCACTATTTTCTGTGTCCTCTGTACCGTCCTCCTGTTACATAGCAGTGTTGGTTATTATTACTCCAATCTACAGCGGCAGTTTAAAAGGCGAAGTCGACCTTTTTGATCTCAAGTTTTCCCCGAAGCAAAGACTACTTCCATGAAAACACACATACAGTAAAGCGGTGGCATGTTGCTCCTGCAAAAAGCCTCATTCTTTGACACGTTTGTTCCCCACACTTTATCTTCAGCCTTTCAGTTTTAAAAGGTCCAAGCACTATTTATAATCCACCATAATGTCTTATCCTTACAAGTCCCTGGTTGCTGTCTGTTATGAGATCTTGCTGCTGGCTGGTTGCATGCCAGCCCTGAACTCACTTCAATTCAGCCAAGAGGAGGGGGGGGGGGCACTTAGGGCCATAAACAAAGCAACTCCAAATTTCTGCAGATGACTTAGTGACAATATCAGGGCATCAGTCCAAGGTTAAGTTGTATCAGATAACTGACTACACTTTGCTACAACAATTCCACAGTGCTATTCGTGAGCTTGACTAACTGCTGTCACACAGTCGGTGCTGAGACTTCAGATGAAGCTCTGAAACCAACCAGGCTACAAGCTGCAGACATGGGACAAACATCAGGACACATGACACTGGTGTGTGTTTAGACAGAAAATAAGAGAGGAGGCTGTCTTGTTCAGAGCTAAGATCACAGTTGGTTTCACAATTCAACTGACAGATGTAAGCAATTCATGACAAACTACAGCTGGTAATCGTAGTGACTGATCACAACATGTAATACATTACATGCCAACTCTACTCTGCCTACCAAATGCACTGTTTGCATTATGTCACTACACACATTGGCATAAAATCTCTGAATGACTCTAAAACATGACCTTTGGAATATTCATATAACCTTTTCATGCTTTGCTTTAGTTTTGGTTTTAGTCTTGTCAACTGCACCACCTTTGATGATACAGTATAAAGCTGGATAAGATGAAGTCATTGTCCTTTTACGACTTAGATTTCACACAGTGAACAGGAAATAACTCCTGTATTGTTCCTACAACATATGCTGTTTGTCATTTAATAATAAAAAAGGAGGAATAAATAAAAGTCTCAAAGCATGACAGTAAGACCTAACTATACTACTACAGCTTCCTTTTTAGGTAGTTTAAAAGATCAGTTGATTAATGAGAAAGAAAAGGTCTGAGGTTGAAAACATGTCACTGAATCGTGTAAGGGCAACACAAACTTCCCAATAAATCACCACCACAGAACTTGGCCACTGCTGCCAATAAAGCTGCCTGCTGTATTAGCATTTGTTGTTTCCATCACTAATCACAAGAAATGTGGGAACAACATGCAGTCAATTAAAAAATACGTTTCAATTACTATCACACACCTGTTTCATCAAACATTATGGCACAATACGATTGATGTTGATTTAAATAAAACAGCACCCACTTTAATGCTGAGTGTGTGAACACTTGCTACTGTCAACGTTTCCTGGAGGATGCGACAACATGACCCAGACTGCTCTTTATTCTCGACTGTATCACGCTGAGATAAGCCACATTCCTCAGAGACAGCGTCTGGTGAGAATGTCTCTTTAACATCATGACTGAATCAACAAGCTGTATGAGCAATGTAAATATAACCCGTTAATCTGATTCACCTCTCCTATCAAGGCAGCATTCATTCTCCATAATAAACCCATTACTGACTCCATCTGCCTCACCATCCCACTCTCACTCCTCTCTCCCCATGAATAAACGTTTCAGAAATGTCCCACGGAGGAAACTAATAACTGATTTTCTTTCTATGGTAAGTGTTGTGTCAATCAGCCATCTGTCTGCACAAATACACAATCTGTCATGTTTTCTATGACAGGGAGCAGCTGCAGGGTTTGGCGCACAGAAATCTTTATTTCTTTAAAAAACAAAACTGACATAATAGAAGCCATTAGAGTATCTTTTTTCAGTTTAAATTAATATAGTAATACAATACAACCTGTGTATATTTTTGAATTTCTTCCATAACTTCCCCTTCCTAACTTCCCTGAGACTGAGACTTTTGATTTTATGCATGCTTGCACTACTTGTGGTTTTGGGGCCTTTGATGGTCAATGGCCCCTGGACATCTGCTGTCCCCGTCAATCAGCCAGTCATGCAGAGGCAGCAAGAACCCAGTCATCATAATCCCTCGATCAACAATCAATAAACAGTTAGCCAGCTTGAGCTACGCAATCAGCAGATTCCTTCACAGTCTGTGGTAACCTTATTGTGCAGGTTGCAATTAGTGGTGCAACTGTGGTGGATTGTTGTTGATCCGTGATCCGTACGGACCCCCTCACAGTTTGGCACACGTGTACAGTGGATTAATTACCTTAACCATCATAGTGTGAAATAAAGTTTTACTGATGATCGTTATCCGCTAATGTTCAGTAAAATATGCGATCAGGACATCGGTATTCATGCTTTCTGTTCCCCCATCCCTGATAATGTTACAATGTAAACAACCAATCTGTGTTTAAATTGACTGGAGAACGAAGGTTCAGTTTGGTTACATTATTTATGATACATTCAGAGATTACAGTGCAGTTCTATAAAATTATTTAAGTAGTATATGACCAGAAACAAGGAGCCATTTCACTTGATACACTGTCCCCTTTATTTTTTTCTCTCCTTTTTCCCCAATAAACTGACCATCTGGTCGATCAAAACACATCAATTTGATCTTAATTCATACAAACCCTTTACTATGTGAGTGCAACTGCACTTAGATTTAGGATCAGTGTCAAGCATTTAGGGGGATCTATTGACAGAAATGAAATAATACATTAATTAATAAATGAATATACTAATAAGTGAATAACCACATGAAAGTAAGAACATGGTGTTTTTGTTACCTTAGATTGAGCTGTTCATGTCTATGTCTCTGCCATGTTTCTAAGCCCAGATCAGATAAACACAACACTGGCTCTAGCGGGAGCCTTTTGTTTTTTCACGTTTTTGTATCAGCCACTGAAGTTTAACATTAGATGTCGACAAATCGTACACAATGCACCTTTACTCATAGTAATTGTATTACATTTAATGTTTTGATATGTTGACTACCTTTTACACTATTCAAGTCTGATGTGTTGATGTTCTGTCTCTTTAAAAAAAAAAAAAGGAAGCAGATGAAATATCTCGAAACTTCAGAGAATATGCCTGAATATCCCCAATGTCATGCTAACATGCAGATTATGTTACTTGGTAAACTGAAAAATAGGCCTATAATTACTAGACCAACTCTGTCATTTAGAGAAATGTAATGCCGTTATGTCACTTTCCTAAATTTACTGAAAACATTGTTGCCTGTCTGTCATCTGGTGGCTCTCACATGACTCATGTCTGACCACAGCCGGGCACGACAAAATGTGCACAAGCAGCTTGTGGAATCTCCCGGAAAGAAAAGCCTGATTATAGCCTACTGTTCCTCTTTATCTGCTCCCTCGTTGTGTTTACCGAGTGCGGATCAGGCAGGTAAGAGCAGGGTAAAGGTGCACACAGGAGGGTGTGGCCACCTGGGAGCAGATAGACTGCAGAAGAACACTTCTCCACAGGTACAACACCTGTCGCGTTCAAACTCTGGATCACAACTGAACGCTGCGATTTGAAAAGTGGATTAAATGTTGAGCGTCGATCATTTTCTAGCAATAACACCATTTATGATTCCTTTCCATGGAGGTGGACGGCACACACGGCTCCAGTTGAAACGAACACACACACACACCCTGTGGGTTTGCGCCGGCAAACCGGGATATTTGTGCAAACAGCGCGCGCTTCTCTTTAACAAATTATCATAATGACGTTACTCACCCACCAGATGATGGCATAAGCGAACAGGATAAATTTGAGCAAAATGTATGAGCATCGCTGACAGTATCGGACATCTTCGTTGTCGGACATCGTGACTGACTGAGGACAGTTGACTCCTGTGATGTTGACAACTCACTTCCGCGTTGTCATCGTCACCACACCTGGCAGAGTGATGGAGGGGTGGCAGGTTTATGGGCTGAAGTAAACTGAAAACGATATCGAGTGAGAGTATTTCGCCGGTAAAGCATTTAAATGGCCACTGATATTTCGAATGATCGATGAGTTTGATGAAATACAATTGTTTTTACATCGCCGAAACACAAAATTGATCTGAATGCCTCAGGGGCGTATACAGGAATTATGGGCTCATTGTACTTCCTCCCCTTTTCCTTTATTTAGAAAAATAAAAGTCTCGCTGAGATTCGGCTAAAAAACACCTTTTGAAAGTGGTTTGGCAAGGAGGATAGCATAAAACAGTGCAACAACACTATGTAACACTGACTTCCCTTCCCCCCTCTACAGGCGGTAATCTCCACAATGCCAGCGGTAATTCTCTACCCTGTAATTGATCTGTCAATTGATTCAAGAATTTGTCAAAAAAATTATAAATAATACGCCACCCTTTGTCTTGCACATATATACAAAGTGGTGATTGTTTGTATATGTAAACAAATACCAACTGACTTGTGTTGCCAATTAATCTATGTGAGACGCTGATACATTCATTCAAAGCTGGCTGCATGCAGACAGGTTGTCTGTGGCTAACCTTCGCCCATACTGTTTGCTGTGCTTTAGGCACAATTGGCTCTGGTCGACCCTTATCAGCAGCCATTCAGCCAATAAAGTGTGTTGAGTCGATAAGAGGGAGCTGTCTGAGTGGCTGTTCAGTCAAGTAAATCACTATTTTCACCCGGTTAGTTTTGGCTGGTTTTTATCTCATCTTGACAAAGAACAGCAAACCTGAGTATTTTCAGATGTAGTCTTTGAAATGTGCTGAAGTGCAACAATTAACAGAAGATGAGAGGAAATGTATTTGTGCTAGATCAGGGTAGATGTGTGTTTCATCCCTTCCTCATTAGTGTTACAGTCACCACTGTTATTTGTCCCGCAGTGCATCAGGCTTGGATTCACTCAGGAGTATACAGTTGTGGTCAAAAGTTTACATACACTTGTAAAGAACATAATGTCATGGCTCTCTTGAGTTTCCAGTTATTTCTACAACTCTGATTTTTCTCTGATAGAGTGATTGGAACAGATACTTCTTTGTCACAAAAAACATTCATGAAGTTTGGTTCTTTCATGACTTTATTATGGGTTAACAAAAAAAGTGATCAAATCTGCTGGGTCAAAAATATACATACAGCAGTGCTAATATTTGGTTACATGTCCCTTGGCCATTTTCACTTCAATTAGGCGCTTTTGGTAGCCATCCACAAGCTTCTGGCAAGCTTCTCGTTGAATCTTTGACCACTCCTCTTGACAGAATTGGTGCAGTTCAGTTAAATTTGATGGCTTTCTGACATGGACTTGTTTCTTCAGCATTGTCCACATGTTCTCAATGGGATTTTAAGTCAGGACTTTGGGAAGGCCATTCTAAAACCCTAATTCTAGCCTGATTTAGCCATGCCATTACCACTTTTGATGTGTGTTTGGGGACATTGTCCTGTTGGAACACCCAACTGCGCCCAAGACCCAACCTTCGGGCTGATGATTTTAGGTTATCTTGAAGAATTTGAAGGTAATCCTCCTTCTTCATTATCCCATTTACCCTCTGTAAAGCACCAGTTCCATTGGCAGCAAAACAGCCCCACAGCATAATACTACCACCACCGTGCTTGACGGTAGGCATGGTGTTCTTGGGTTAAAGGCCTCACCTTTTCTCCTCCAAACATATTGCTGGGCATTGTGGCCAAACAGCTCGATTTTTGTTTCGTCTGACCACAGAACTTTCCTCCAGAAGGTCTTATCTTTGTCCACGTGATCAGCAGCAAACTTCAGTCGAGCCTTAAGGTGCCGCTTTTGGAGCAAGGGCTTCCTTCTTGCACGGCAGCCTCTCAGTCCATGGAGATGCAAAACACGCTTGACTGTGGACACTGACACCTGTGTTCCAGCAGCTTCTAATTCTTGGCAGATCTGCTTTTTGGTGGTTCTCGGTTGACTCTTCACCCTCCTGACCAATTTTCTCTCAGCAGCAGGTGATAGCTTGCGTTTTCTTCCTGATCGTGGCAGTGACAAAACAGTGCCGTGCACTTTATACTTACAAACAATTGTTTGCACTGTTGCTCTTGGGACCTGCAGCTGCTTTGAAATGGCTCCAAGTGACTTTCCTGACTTGTTCAAGTCAATGATTCGCTTTTTCAGATCCATGCTGAGCTCCTTTGACTTTCCCATTGTAGCGTTTGTGGGCGTTTGTATCCAATGAGCCCTATTTAAATGGCCTCAGAGAAGTCACCAGTTGTAGTCACTCATAATCACTCACAAGAAGTTAAGAGGCCATGCTATGAAGCTCATTTCATTGACACAACTTTCTAAGTCACCAAAATTGCTAATTCATGTTGCTGTATGTATATTTTTGACCCAGCAGATTTTGTCACTTTTTCTGTTAACCCATAATAAAGTCATGAAAGAACCAAACTTCATGAATGTTTTTTGTGACAAAGAAGTATCTGTTCCAATCACTCTATCAGAGAAAAATCAGAGTTGTAGAAATAACTGGAAACTCAAGAGAGCCATGACATTATGTTCTTTACAAGTGTATGTAAACTTTTGACCACAACTGTATGTACACTTACACCAGCTTGGTAAAAACATTCTCATTCCCCTTCAACATGCCCTTCACCACGACCAATAAGGATTTTTGAGCATGTGAAAGTACACACATGCAGTGCATACTGTACACACACAACAGAGAAAAGAACTGAGTGAGTTCAGCTGAAGTCAGCAGGCTTTACCTCTATCTGTTCTTTTCTGTGCAAACACATAAGAGTAGATTTCCTCTGAGAGGGAGGGAGAGTCACAGAGAGCAGGAGAAAGGAGAGACACAAAAAGAGCACAAATGTGAGGAGGAATATCAAAGTGCTAGTTACTGTCAGTGAGAATAAAAGCAACAGAAAGCACAAGAAGAGGTAAAACAGTAAGACAGAGACGAATAGAAGCCATTACACATCGAGAGCAGAAAATTATCTTATCACAGAGTATAAAGAAACACAAATTTACTGCCACACATCACCGTTATAGATATGTGAACATT
The DNA here is from genome assembly GCF_023349555.1 of Cebidichthys violaceus. NCBI lineage: Eukaryota > Metazoa > Chordata > Actinopteri > Perciformes > Stichaeidae > Cebidichthys > Cebidichthys violaceus. The sequence goes on from NW_027176705.1 coordinate 6,635,980, forward strand.
GTACAAGTACAGCATGTGTACGAAAGTACCTTTAATGGGACCTTATGGTAATAGTGGCTGAGTTAAAAAGTACATATTTATACTGTTTGTCTCTTTTTAAACACACATGCATTGATGCAAAATACCAGGACAATGCCAGTACTCATGTGCCCTTTTATATACACTACAATTGTAATACTTATGTTCACAGTTTTAAACCAGCAGCACATAAACACTGACTCATTCGATCTCGGGGGAGACATTTAAGTGTTTTGTCATGTTTCAGATGCCACAGCTCTAACAAGAAGCAGCATTTTGTTTTCTAAATGTGTGACTGCCAATAACTGCAGCGGCATGGATTATCAACCCCATTTTCAACTCTGCAGCCCCTTCAGTTCATCTCAGATAAATTCTCATCCTGTGAGGAACACTTCAGTTACAGAAATACAGATATCGACACAATCCCTCAGTGGAGCACCTCCTTGCTTCTTCATGGAGAGCTTATTAAATGTGTGTGTGGATGTACCTCTTGCTCTCCTGTTTTTTTCTGTATTTCACATCCAAGCTTTCAGACATGGTTTAGATGGAGCCATCCAGAGCCAACGCATGCCTTCAATTGTTGATGCCCCTCCTCTTCTTTATGTTTCAATATGTATTTGTTTTTCATTTTTATTTTCATTTTCTCACAGACAATAGATTCAGGATATGTGCGGAACAGAGCAGTTGATTTTGTTCTACTTTTCATTCATACCGCCCTCTCTCTCTCTCTCTCTCTCTCTCTCTCTCTCTCTCTCTCTCGCTCTCTTGTTGGCGCAGCTCCACGCACTCAGTCGCGTGCCTGACTGTCAGTGCGTCTCTCAGTCACTCTCAGCAGCTTGTACCGTAATCAGCTAGTTACACATTCCAGGAGAGAGGGAAAGAGTGTGTGTATGGTCAGAGAGAGAGAGAGAGAGTTGAGATGTCTTGATGGATTATTGGATGTACCTGGTTGTCCATTACGCACACAGACTCTAATTTACGGACATTGTTTACTATGGATTGGACAAACTGATGTTAAAACTGACAACTCAACCACGAGAGGTAAGCCAGATGAAAGAAGTAAAGATTTTGTCTTGTGGTTGTGCAGAACATCTTTCACTGGTGCCGTCCAATGCATGAATTCATCACTTGTGGCTGTTGCGCCTACTGCAGCCAAAGACAATGTCTGTGAGTCAAATGCCCGTGATGCACATTGGCTAATGAATATATTTGTATTAGTATAGTAACAGTTAAACATATTTAACATATTAAAACATAATTTAAATCAAATATGGGCTGAAACAAAGTGTAGCTTTATGTAATGCAGAAGGAAATGTTTGAATAAAACTAACATGTGCTCCTGTAAGATTAGGCTATCAGTAGATGTGGAACTTGCCATAATAGTGATATGATGTATGATTATTAACTAAGGCGACTGTGCTGATGTTCAGACAGCCAAATGGTAATTTCCCACTTGACGTGATTGTATGCCTAACACCTGCAAAGCATAGATGTTTTAGTGTTAAAATATTATAAAATATCTTGAAATATCTATTATTAAATATCTATAAACATCTTGAAATCAAAGGAAAAATTCAGCTAAAATTGTACAGAACAGCTTATATGAACTGCATGCAATATTTCCAAATCAAGTTATATTTTAGGTAACTCCAAGAACATGAGACGGTAGAATATCACACAAGGTTAACTAACCTCCTGTATATCTCTCATTGTGCCCCATTACGCATGAAGGACCTACAGTTAAATAAAGTTTCTGTCACCAGAAGAGGGAGAAGAATGGACGCCGAGGGTCTGATTCAACACATTGAAGGAGACATGGAGGCCACTTCATTGCCGTATTCATTGACCACGGACTGGCTGGAGGACGGGAACGAGACGATCGGGAATCAGTTCCAGCAGCCGGACTGGCAGGTGGGAGAATAAAGATCAAAGATGAAACCTTGAAGACTTTGATCAATGAATGAATGAACGATATCCTATTAAAGTTGTTTAAAAAAGCGACTACAAACCAAACAAAACTAATGTTTGTAAGTGTTTGTATTAATAATGCAGAGCTCCTCAGGATGTTTGAAAAAAATAAAAAAATAAAAAATCAATTACAAGCATCCTAAATGTTTTACATAGTCCCTGACAAATACATGTAAAAAAAACAACTAAGTCTACCAATTAAGTATTTTGAGGCATAATATTATAGGTTATCTATTAAGTTCTCAATTGATGATTATATCTTTTTTTAATTTGTGCCCTTTACTATTTTGATTGTTTGATTATATATACAATCCTCTTCTTCTTTTCCTTATCTCTCTTCTCCTCTCATCTTCTCCTCTCATTACATCTCTTCTCATCTTCTCTCCTTTCCTCTCCTCTCATCTCGTCTTCTCTCCTCTGTTCTCTTCTTCCTCTTCTTTCCTCCCCCCTATCCTCTCTTCTTTGTATTCATTCCTCCCACCATGTCTGCACTCCTCTATTCTCCTCTCCTCTCCTCTTCCTCTCTAATTTGTCTCCTCTCCTCTTCCTCTCCTTTCCTCTCCTCTCATTCCTCTCTAATTTGTCTCCTCTCCTCTTCCTCTCATCTCTCAGGTGGCTCTGTGGGCTATAGCCTACTCCCTCATCATCCTGGTGTCCATCACTGGCAATGTAACAGTGATCTGGATTATTCTTGCTCACAGACGCATGAGGACCGTTACCAACTACTTCATCGTCAACCTAGCCTTCTCTGATGTTTCCATGGCAACCTTCAACACTCTTTTTAACTTTGTCTATGCGCTTCACAATGACTGGTACTTTGGCCTAGGCTATTGCCGGTTTCAGAACTTCTTCCCCATAACGGCCATGTTTTCATCAATATACTCGATGGCTGCCATCGCAGTGGACAGGTAAGAAAGCTTGACTGCCCACTTGACTGCTACATGTACTCTATCTGTGATATATTGATGTTTTTCTTCTTTATGGATTTTAATGATGGTGAATAAATGTACTTAACATACTGGTTGATGAGTATAAAATACCCTGAAAAACTACTTGTGCAACCATATGTTGGTCTTTAATGGCAGATACAGGCTGGCCTAATACAATATCTTTCATCAGTTAATTCTTCACTGCTGTTCTTTTTCAGTCAGGGATTTGTCATTTGAGGTTGGATACTGATATCATTTGATATCAGCAGCAGCAGAAACTGTTCCCCAAATTCAGAGGAAAATGCTGTATGAAGGAGATATGGGTCAACAAGCAGCAAAGATTCAGATGTCATTAATGCGTAATGGAGCATGAATGGTCAGTCTGTTTAGTCTTTGATCTGAAACTGCACTTAATATACATAACATACGCTAGGATCAGACCAGGTGTTACATCTACTTATAGATCAATAATTCCTCCTCAGTACTTTCCAATTTGTGAAATCATCAGTTTTTGTTATTTTATTCAGGTGTTTTCTTTGTTGTCAACAGCTGCAGCAGCAAGCAGACAACTCTTAATCACATGTTAAACATATAAACTCTGGAACACAATCTGCATTTAAGATGATTCTCTGCCAAATACAATCACACTCTTGGTTGTGAATAATTCAAATGAATGATTCATAGTCTGAGTTCTATCATTTGATTATGATGGTGATAAAACTGAGTAATGCTGTTAAACAAATGAATATAACTGTACTGAACATGGCTGTCAGTGAACAGACTGGGCTGATACACCAGAGTGCAATGTTTCTCTTCAATATAGTACATTTTACATCTTCATGCATAAAGGTATTTGTTATTGCACATCAGATATGCAAATACACACAGTAGCTTTCATCAAAGATCAGCGAAATTGCATATAAATTCATTATTCGTTAGTCAGGTTAGGTAAAAGCATTCTTCTGATTCCATAAAATGAATATGACAGATATACATAAGATATATTTTAAGCTTGATGATAAATGTCACTCACCATACTCTTTGTCAGTATATTGAATTTAGTTTTCCTCACACAGACATGCAGGGAGGAATGAAATATTGTCATTTTAGTACTTCGTCAGAAGGCCAGGAAAGAAGACCTCTCTTTCATTAAGCTGATCGCTTTCGCACATATCAAGTTGACAGAATCAGTGTAGTCTTTTTATTAACATTTCACTCAGAGTCTGGGCTTCAATTTTCAAGTGAAAGCACTAATTCATTTAAAGAGGATGGAGGTTTTAAATTAAAGGATATTTAGATCATAAAGCTTTTTAGTTTGCGAACTACACATTGTCAGGATGATGGATGACAAGGAAAGGCAACACATTAACAACACATCCTTCAAACTATTTAATATAAATTCAGTGTATTGATAAATGATTTTGTTAGAGAACTTGATTGCCTTGAGTGACGAGATATAAAATAATTATTTCACAGCTAATGGTTTGATGAATGAGTGGGTGGATTTTCTAATAACTTTGAACAATCTGTGGTAAAGATGCCCCCTTACAAAAGATCCTTAATAGAGTCACTCTGGTTTCTATGAGTTAAACATCAGACATCTGTGTAAAAGATATGAATGAATAAACCTTTTATTTTCTTCCAGGTACATGGCTATCATCCACCCTCTGAAGCCCCGCCTCTCCTCCACCTCTACAAAGGTTGTGATTGCCCTGATTTGGATTGTAGCAATACTACTGGCTTTCCCTCAGTGCTACTACAGCGTGACAATATTTTACTACCCCAGAACCGTGTGCATGGTCGACTGGCCTGACGACTATGGAGGAACTCATCAACTAAGGTGAAAGAACAAAATTGATGATAAAAAAACACAGACAGTGGCATCTGTCATATAAAACAACAAATAATTAAGATATTGTCTGTATTTATTCACTCACTGCTAAGGGATTTATATGGACACTAATGCAAATCAGTGCACAAGAAGTTATTATGATGAACATTTCTAAAAATCTAGAACTGTGAGCATTATGAGCATGGTGCAGATAAATGGTTTGTCTTCGCACCTTCTGTACGTAAAACATCTGGACCAAAATGTATTTACTCATGACGTACCAGCAGTTGTAATCACTAGCTTTTTATTGACTTTTAGAAATGGTTATACATTTGTTTTCTTTGTTAAGCTCACTTTTAAATGTTGGTAATGTATGTTGACAGAGGATAAATATCAACCAGAGGAACCCTGCAAAAAATGATTAAATCTGATTAAACAATTAGATTAAACAATCAGATTCACTTTCTCTCTTCCTCTCCCTCCTCAGTTATCAGTTTGCAGTGATATTGCTGATCTACTTGCTCCCTCTACTGGTGATGTTGGTGACTTACAGTTTCGTCGGCCGATCACTGTGGGGTGGGCACATCCCTGGAGAGGCGACAGACCATTACCACAGCCAGATAACAGCCAAGAGAAAGGTCACACACTTTTAACATTTTACTGTTTTAAACTGTAAGTCTGAGCTTTTGACGTGTCACCTCACAATTATCAAAAGTTTGTCACAGCTGAACTGAACTAGGAATTTAAAATATGGCAACATTGAATTAGTTTTCCTCTCGCTGTGATTTCTGATAGGTGGTGAAGATGATGGTTGTCGTTGTGGTGACCTTTGCTCTTTGCTGGTTGCCCTACCACATCTACTTCATATTGGGATCATTTAACAGAGACATTTATAAACAACGTTACATCCAACAGGTTAGCAGCTGCTCTTCTGTCATTAATTATTTTTAGTCTGACAAATTTATTTACTGGGGCATCATATTTATTTTCTTTTTCAGGTATATCTGGCCATATTCTGGTTGGCAATGAGTTCGACTATGTACAATCCCATCATCTACTGCTGTCTAAACCAAAGGTAAAATATATATTTACACACAAACTCTTCAGGTTCCAGTATCTTAAAACTCGAGGCAGAAAATTAATTCTCCTGCCTTTCTGCAGGTTTCGTGCTGGTTTCCGCCATGCGTTTGCGTGGTGTCCCTTCATCAAAGTGTCGGAGGAGGACAGGATGGAGCTGCAGCACACCCACACCTTCAGAGTCACCATGACACGCAGCCACTGCAAAGACAGTACATACATACACACCTCCATCAAAACAAACACATTCGATGCAAAAGTGTCTGTCAACACTGAGCTAAACTCAGAGACAGATGCTTGCATGCAGCTTAAAAAACAGACACCAACAAAAACATACAGTGTACACAACACACATGTAGAGAAGAGGCCGAAAGATACAAAATCCCCAGCTGACAAACTTATGCAGCACAACCATTGACTATTGAGTCAAATCATGATGAGGACATCGATGGCAAGGTAAAGGTTTTTCTATAACAACAGAGCTGATAATAAATAGACTGCAGCCAATAAAGACAGAGGAGAGCCTGCCGACAGAGTTAAGCAAACTATGGCGACATTCATCATCGAGGAAAACCTTACAGTAAAGAGTTGTTCATTGGACCTGACTTGGGACCAATAACTTTTTTTGTTAAAGAAGAATATAAATGAATGTGACTATCAAGCTGATGGTCATATGAGCATGTGAAAATATAGTTATATACAAAGTAACAACACTTGCATACTGGACAACAAGGGAGGCTTATTGTTGGATTAATGGGAAAGTCTGTAGATAAATCCCTCCATCATTCATTACTTTTACTGAAGCCCATTCTCCTTCCTGCTCCCTCTATCATCTACACTCTTTCTTTCATCACTGACTTTTTACTAACTTTTTCTCTACTTTTGAGAAAAACTGTGGATATTTTTGTGTAGTTACTGGTTTTCAACAGCATGGAATAGATGAACAGTCCACTGGCATCAGCACCAAGCCTTAATATTTTTTTTATATATGTCTATATATAGATAAATATATATCTATATATATGTCTATATATATCTATATATATATATATATATATATAGATAAATATATATCTATATATATATATATATATATATATATATATATATATATATATATATATATAGATATATATATCTATATATATATCACAAGTCCTGAACACAAGTGTTCAGGATTTTTGAAAATACAAATGTGACTGTTTTTAAAACTGAAATTAAATAAACGTTTAATTCCATCCTCATCTAATAGACATATAATTAGCTATTCATACTTTACACAAGATGTAACATGCACAAAGTAAAATATAGCCTCTGCATTTAACTCCTCCTAGTAGTATGAGCAGTGGGCAGCTACTATACAGCACACTGTATAGACAAAGACCTCTGACAAAGGGCACCACCTCCTGTGTCAAACATGAATACAGCATCTACATTAACTGATTATTATCCATTTTAAAAGGAAGACTTACCTTATTTTATAGACTTTGCTGGATCTCCCTCATCAGTATATGATGAGCACGTACCTGTTACTGTACAGTACTACTATTTTGACAAATCTGTCACATGGTGTGCATTCATTTATTACGTTGCTCATATATTGTGACTTCACTGGTTCATACAACTGTATTTATTATGGTCAGTGTACAGTAGAGTCCAGATTAAAAAGTCAAAGTGCTGCTTAGAAGAATGTGATGTAAAATGTAATCTATTGAGTATATCAATGTTAAACATGCAGATTAAGTGGAAATGGAAATATGGGACTTGTCCAGTAGGATCATGATGTTGTAAATACAGTACTGTATTCTGTTGACATTGACATTTGAGAATGTAGAGAAAATCTTTTGATTCCGTGAAATAACTTTTTACTTTTTAAACACACAATGACAAAGTGAAACATCTGTATTGGTTGTTGACAAAAAAAAAAGCAGGGTAGTTGTTTGAGCCTAAATAACCGTTAATGTTTAATAAATGTGACAGTATATGTATGTGTTGTCAGTTGTCTTTTACACATTGCAATACTTATTACAGAGGGGAGGTACAGTACTGCAGTACAGTAAGCAGGTTTTGGAGCTAGTGCAGATTTAATGTTTTGTTAAAGGACACTTCAGAAGGCCTGATGTGGACAGAGTTTATGTTCCTATTGAACAGTGACCTCTGAACACACCAACACCACCATTAAACATAATCTGCAAAAAACTACAACTCTGGATTGACACAGGTTTGTCTTTATTTAGTGACTGGTTGATTGACACTGTTGGACAGATACAGTCTGGGTTTCATGAACAGAAGTACAGAGTTCAAAGTGTCTGTGTGATGTAGGGCTGGCTTTTAGACATTTATACTATTTTGGGTAACATCTGAAGGCGTAGTTCAGGACCTGCAGTAGAGGCTGGCCCTCTTCATCTAGCCTTCTTCATCATGGCAGCAAACTTAGTTGCTGCAGGTTTGGATTGGTACTAATCTGTCGCAAACCAGAATTTTAACTGTGGATAACAAATATGGCTGTAAAATATAGCATTTAACATCGCTGCACCTCAACTGCCAATGTTACCTTTTAACTACAGTACAATAGATATTTTCCTTTGCATGAATTGTGCTACTTGAATGAGCCTTACAGTAGTTCACTTAAACAACCTCCTGAGTTTTTAAGGGCATATGGAGTACAGTGAATGAGTACAGGGAGAAGCTTTATTTCCAAAATGTTTAAATTCTCCTTAAAGTTTCAGCTACTGTAATATTATTCTTATCCCCAGTTTGGCCATTGTTGTTCCAATGGCATCCATGTTAGCACCGCATTTCTGTATCATGGCTGTTGCCAAGTAACTTGTAAGTCTCACTGTGATGATGAGGGTAGCCGGCACATCTTAAGACAAGCAGACAAGTGTCAATAGTTGTGATAGAACCAACAGGATTTCTACATAGTATACAAGTGCACATTAGAGTAGAATAGTATTGCTGTCATAAATTAGTCTAAATCTGCACATTTAGCAAGCATGTCATGACATCTCCTGCAGATCAAGCATGGTTGATGTCCCTCTTTAGTCACCTTTCTGCCCTGACGTGGTTTATTAAATCCTCCGCTACAGGACAGGTGATGGCTGTGGGGCCTTTGAAGGTGGCTTCCCCTGTGAGCCTCATTATTGCAACAGCAATATTTTTCAACATCGCCCAATACAAAAATAAAATAAATAGCAACAATGCATGTATAACATATTGTATCATATCCGGGTAAGATATTACAAATTTTAAAGCAAAAATATTCCCTTTTATCTCATAACAGATTAATATTTAACCTCATATTCCTTTTACATCTTGTTGTAGAGACAGTCGGTATACTGCAGCAGACAGCAGACACACTTTGGAAACTTTGGTCTAAAGCTGTGTTTTTATGTCCCTGCATTTACTGAACATGTTGCAAGGATAAACGTTTCTCTGCAATTCTTTTGGAAATTGTCTTTCAACTATATTGTAATTAGTACATTATAACAGACGGCAATTATCAGAGGACTCCTCCATATGGCGATGATAAACAGCTCATGTGTGGACTCTTTGTTATCTGCCCTGTAATTTTTTTACAGGAGTTGAATGTGCATGTGTTATCTATATAGATACATTTTACCTAACTACCAACAATCTTAAGAGTCTGGGTATTGTTTCAATGGTTATTAAAAGATAATATAACTACAACACAGTGTCTGACTCTCTGCTCACAGCAGAGAAAGCTATCTCCTTCTCTGTGGGTCATGTAGACAAGCTAAAGCAGCTACAGGAGCGTAATAGGTTGACTGGACTGGTTGGCTTCAGGAAGACAGGAGACAAAGAGAAAAAACAGAGGGGAGGAGAGAGGAGAAACTCAGAAAAGTGGGGAGATAACAGCGAGACAGAAGAGATATTTTCTATTTGTTGTTCAGCTCCTGTCGCAGGCGGCAGCCCACCGCTGTGATGAGGGCAGCTCCTTTCCCACTGCCGTCCTCTGACAGCAGGAAATTGACGTTACACTGAGGAGCCAGTTCATTTACAGTCTGGTGCATAATCTTAGAGAAACTAGACAGAGACAAAAGATTTGACAACATGTTAAACAGTGAAATGATGAAGATTGTACCAAATAGGAAAAAGAGATAGTTTGGCTCTAAAATTAGTGAGTGAGAGCAGCATGTTACATGTTTGACAAATTAAACAACAACTTGCAGGTTTCAGAAAGCCAGTTAGACCTGTCTGAATAAAGGGACAGACTCTTTTTGTTGTTAGCCTCGCATGAATGATATTGCCAGTGATGGTAAAATTATAGTATTGGACAATTTTATGTATGGCATGTACTATATTTTTTTTACTATGTACATGAAGTATGAAGATGGCAAAAAAACATACTGTTATCAGTTGGGATTATTCAAAAATATATAACTGAACAGTCTGATGGGACTTCCTCCCATTCTGTGGTTTCTCTTTTTAGATTTAGACAAGCTGTTATAGAGCCTCAACCTCAACAACAACAACAACAACAACAACAACAACAACAACAACAACAACACAGAGTTACATTTCTCATGAGATGGTTGAGAAAGAAAACTACTATGACTATAATTAAAAAGGAGCAAACACGGACACTTATTTGTTGAGCTGAAATGGCCTGCAGCTCATCATTGTTGACCATAACTGGTTGAGCCTGCCTGTCTTTGCATTTGCTCGTCTGTTGCCGAGCAATTTCCACACACAGGGATGACAAATACATTTGTCATGTAAATAAGGTAAACAAGTGTCTAAACAAGTCCTTCAGACAAGTCAATTTACCACATGACAGAATGGCCTGGTCTCCACTCTGGTATTTTACAACCTATCTCTGTTTCTTACACACTTGAGTGGACAGTGAATAGTTTTCTCTGCTTCTGATGAATCAACTCACTGTGGATGTAGTTTGTAGAGTGTCCCGTCCACCCCTACAGTGATGTTCAGATGGTCCAGTCCTCGGTTCTCTCTGATCTTATCGACCACAGCCGCCATTCCTGCCCCACACAGCTGAGCTGCACGACATGACACTGCCCCACATACCTGTATAACAATGAAAACCATTATCGTTACTACAACACTTAACAGAGTGTACCTGCAACAGTTTGCTGAGCCAGAAAATATCATATCACTCCACAAACATTGGAAATAAATCTTAACAATTCTGTTTCTGTTGACACTTGTATGGTCGCATATGCCTGCCTCTTTCACAAGACAAGCGTGATAACAATGTATTGTGGCGCTCAGATTCGTTCACAGAGTCCACTGTCCATTATCTACACAGTCTAGACAGTTTATTAAGTACACCTTGCTAATACAAATGCAGTCTAATAAAACATACTTTCCTGAAGGTTGTAATGTTCATTTGTGTTGAAACTGTTTCAGAAAGGTGTTGATTTAACTGTAAGGTCAGTTTAGAGATAGGTATGTGTGACCAATAAACTAGCAACTGGGTGTTTATTCTCTCCATACTCCATCTGAGGTGCAATAAGGATCATGAGTTTGTGATAACTTGAGACTGGATTAGATATTAAACATGCTTGCATGCTACCGTTTTGAAATTCAAAAAACATATTATGATAAAATGTTTTGTTATGTGTACACATATGTATCTCGCTATACCTTACCTCTTTAACTATGATACTGTCATCACAGGTGCTGTCCAGCCCTAAGTGTTGCAGGATGGATCTTACTTGCAGCAAAGCCAATCTGTCACTGGAGAAAGACAAAGACATAAAGACTGAGTCATTAGCAAAAGAGAAGTCAATTCAAGAGCAACTTTAAAAAGGAAAAGAGGTGCAAAAAAGAAACATGAGCAGCCAAACAGTGAAATAAGAAAAGATAATTAGTTGCAGATACTGTTCTACAAATGGTGCTAATGAGCTGCAATCTACTGGGACTGATGTAGTCACTTTCAGAATTTGGCCAGATGAAAGACAAAAGTTGAGATTACTTTTTGCCTCCTTGAGTAGACACAAACAAAGTGCTCATTATTCTTACCTCTCTATCTGTGAGAGGAACTTTGTCTCGAAGATGCCTCTGGTCTTCAGTGTTTCAGAAATCTGTCCTCTGAACAAGAATCCTCTCTTGGTCATATCTATTAGGATGTTTCGCACAATTTCGCCGAGATACATGCCACTGCACATTTTCTCATATCTGTTTAAACACATACAAGCACAAAACATGCACATGAATCCACACATATTGGAAGTCATTTATAAGGGTATGAGTCCCACGAAATAAAGCGTTTCTGTCGTAATAAACATGGACATAACATGTGTGTGTGTGTGTGTGTGTGTGTGTGTGTGTGTGTGTGTGTGTGTGTGAGAGAGATGGGGATTTTAACCTTTGTTTGCCAGAATTGAGGGAGAAGTCATCCACAGCGCGGTCATACTCTGTCCTAATGTCGTCAAGACATCCGTTGTCTCCGAAAGCCCCCCACTCCATGTTAACACACATCCGACCCTCATCTCCATCTATCATCTCAATGTTCCTCATCTCCTCAATGTAACATGCATTGCTACCAGTGCCTATAATCAGATAGAAACGTTAGATGGATAGCGAACCGAAAACTGAATATTTATCAAAAAAAGAGTGAATATAAGGTAAACTAACCAGCAATGAGTCCAATCTCACAGGTGGGTTCTTCGTAGGCACAGGTCATCATGGTTCCCACTGTGTCATTCACAACTGCCACAACATCCAGTTCAAATTCCTAAAGAAGTGACACATAATATGATGCAACTTCACAGTCCACACAGATGTTTAACTGTATGATGCTGCTCCTCATATCCTACCTCTCTCCTCTTGATGGCCTCCCTCAACAGACCCACCACATCTTCTCCTTCACAGTCTGTCGCCTTGAAGCCCTTGGTCCATGTCACCAGGATGCCCTGCGTGCACACAAGATTGTCAATTTTTGCACAGGATACGAGGATTTCATGGTCCGCTCAGGGCTCATGAAACACAGTGTTGCTAAATGCTTAAAAACAAGAAGTGGTTTGGATTTTCCTCTTGATGCTGGTAATATGAGAGCTTATCAGTGGACCCATTTTGCAGAAGCAGCTGATTTAAGGCTCAGGGAAGAAAGAGGCAGTTCAGCATATCAGAGAGGAAGGAAGAGCTGTACACTCACAGCGTCCAGGCTGGTCTGTCGGCAGGGGAACGAGAAGGTGAAGCCCAGAGGAAGACGGGTGTTCTTCATCCCCATGTAGTCCAGGAAGTCACTGATACACTGCACAATGTGATCAAACAACTGGAAGAAAAAAGATATGACTATATATGAAACTACGTTTCTTTAAAAAATGTTTTGAATATTTTTGCTCTATTTTGAGTTTCCAGCGATTATTCTTTTATTGCTAAACTTCAATACCGATTACTCACCAGATTAATCAGATTAGATCTTTCTGGGAATACAGTATCAACATAAATAATTAAGCGTAGAAATTGAAAAACGAATAATCCCTTTGGGCTTTTGATGGATTTTATAAAACGCATTAATGAAATGACTGTAGATGCAGCCTTGTAATTTACATATTTTAGAGGTTTAATTATACAGAACTGTTATATAATTTGACAGGTCTGCAAGCAGTATAGACCTGTGACTGGGAAAGGTGGAATTTAGTGGACCACTGTTAAATCTGTTGTTCATGTGTGTCACTTAACCAGGCCAGTTAATTCATATATCCAGCAGCGCTCTAGAGTAGTTGTTGTCACACAGACACAATGCTGAATGACAAGTTTTCCAACAGTCCTTTAACACTGACCATTATTATTAAGCAGTGTGATGTCAATGGGAGATACAGTACATCCCCTCCCAGTGGTTGCAGCAGAGACTACAACCCATCATGGCGTCTGGTTAACTGACTACAATTCCCATAATCAGCACGGCAGCCGGGGCCAAGGCTGCTGCCCAGCTGAAAGAGATGTGGCTGATTACCCTGAAGAGGCTGGTGTGAGGAACAAAGGAGAAAACATTTGGAAAGAGAAGGACAGGAGTAGACGAAAAGAAAAGAGTTTTATGTTACGTTAAAGACAATGAACCAGAAGTAAGCTGAAGATAGTTATGTTTGTTTTTTCTAGCAGCTTTCTGCTGGAATTAAGTTTACCTTTTGCTAAAATAAGCTGAATACAGTATTTTGAGTTAGAAACCACCGCGTGGGGTATTTGTGCACCCACGCCTCACAAGCTGACAGACATCACAGCAGGTAATCAACACTGAATCTCATAGATATGAAAAGTGCTGCTCCAGTGATTAGTATGGCTTAATCCTTTCAGGCATATTGTACTTCCGATCACACCCAAATCAGTTTTGTCACAGAAGATATTTTTCCCTGGACGGCTAATGAATAAACACATGTTATGAGATCACAGCCATATGCTTTTAACTTGATGCATTGAGAAATAATTTGTCCTCTGACAACATCCAATCAAGATGCAGGAGAGAACCACGAAAAAACGAACGTTACCCGACTGAGCGGCAGTTGATTTTGCAGCATGATTTCAAAGCAGCATATACAAAAACTGGTCAACACAAAATAGATTCCAGTATGCAAAAGTATGGGTCTATAACTACAGACCAAATTGACATTTGGTTAAGAGCGCATTAAGACTCAAAGTTTAGGACTTAGGACTTGGCTCAGGACTTGAGTTCAAAGAGTTGAGACTTGCTTGTGACTTGCAAAACAATGACTTGGTCCCACCTCTGCAACATTGCTACTATTGCCTAAAATGTTATGGCTAAAGTGAGGATTTCCACCACTCATTTAAAAAGGCCCTGCCCACCTCACACATGTTGGAAAATGTATAATGTCACCAAACCACAAATACCGTTAAAAAGATAAAGGTGCGAGTTGTCCCATAGAAGAGTGGGCACTTGGGTCTTAAGATGACTCTAATTAGGCAAAAATTAAAAATTAAATTAAAAACCCACAAAATTACAATAAACTATTGCTGTTTCTATACTGACTTTCTTGTTTTGTGTACCTAAGGGTAGGGCTGGGTGATAATTATATCTTCTAATGGAATCATGTTGTGATGGAATCATATATTGATATATTATGATACAATTACGTCATCGGAATTGATTAAAACAAGCACACACTTAATCTAATTTTGCAGAAAAGCTGATGATTTTGCACTTAAAATCTTAATACAATGAGTATTAATACACAAAGTATAAAAAATAGGGATTACCATGTGGTTATTTCATATAGACAATTAATCTATTTAAAGTATTACCAGAAAACATGCTATATCTTGATATATATCAGTATCGAGACTTCAGCCATATCACCACGCCCTATTTTAGGGGGAAGAGAACACATGGAGGAGTGAGGACAAAAAGGCCAAAGGTGACAGACAGGATTAGCCTCAGCCGGTGAACAAGTTCAAATCTACGTTTAAAAGACTGTCGACTCAATGCTAATCTTGAAAAAGTCTTCCTCTGACCTATCGACCTTCTTCCTGCATGCCTCTATCCTATCCATTTACCACCGAGCGTCACATCCCTGACCTCCTACCGAACTACCCTAATCTTTACAGTACCAACAAGCTAACAGGAGGTTAAGTTCAACGTTTCTCAGCCACCCCTCTGACTTTTGCTGGAATGCATTGTCTGCATCACTTCAGTCCATTTAACACAGATTAACGGGTCAAATGACTGATGGATCTCACCTCCTCTCCCGTGCCCTGCATCACTTCTAGAGGAATAGAGTAGATCTTGTTGTGCATCTCCACTGTTCTCCTCTTGCCTGAGCGAATCTTGACTAAAAGAACTCTGAAGTTGGTTCCTCCCAAATCCAAAGCCAGGAAATCGCCATGTTCTGAAAAATGAAGCAGGTAGACAAACAGATGAATACATGTAACAGTAACCAGATATATGCCTAGTAAAATGCTGCAAAAGAATAGCTTAGGATGTCAATGCGAAAATCTAAATTCTTGTCTGCATTTTGGAGATGTATTTTCCATATTAGTCATAGACTAAAACTTGTGGGAAAACTTAGTTTACATGTTGTAAATTACCCTATACAATGTTACTGTTGTTATTTTTGGCCATGTTTGTATTTTATTAAAAACAAAAAAAAGCTCAGGTTTTAAACAGGGCCAATAGTGACATCAGTACAGTGTGTAAGATATTTCAGTGATAATGATTGCAGCTGCTCTCTCTTCACAACAGACACACATGTGCAGTCAAGTTGGCAGCTTGAATATGTATGTATGTATGTATGTATGCATATAAGAATGAATGAATGAATGAATGAATGTATGTATATACTTCTGTATGAGTGTGTGTGTCACCTGAGCCATCAGGAGTGCTGTATACAAAAGTTGGCAGCATTTTGACAGTAGCAGCTTCCTGAGTGCTCTTTGAAAGGCCATTTTGGATCTCTACCCTCATTCTCTTCTTTACCTGGAGGAATTTAGGAATATCTTCAATAGTGATGTAACACACAGTGAATGGTGCTCTCTCTCTCTCTCTCACACACACACACACACACACACACACACACACACACACACACACACACACACACACACACCTCTCTGTCCTCACCTCCAGCAATTGTTCTGTCGTCAGGCGAAATTCGGACAACGTTTGGGCAATTTCTCGTGAGTGTTCGGCGAGTCGGTAGGCCACAGCTGTCACCATGGCTGCTCCTTTTCCACTGCCGCTCTCTGACAGGAGAAATCGAATATCAGCGTCCAGGACCAAACGACGGACTGTCTTATGAAGACGACGGGCATATCTGAAATACATATAAAAGAGTTTAAGTGCTGCACTTCCTCCAAACACCTGACAACAAATCGCAACTCTCCTTGACATCAAAAAAGTAATACAACATAAATGTAAATATCTTTAATCTAAACTTGACTTACTGTGGGTGCATCTTGTATAGCGATCCATCGATCCCTACAGTGGTTCGGAGTCGTGCCACGCCTTTATTCTCCTTGAGCCTCAGCAGGATGCCTGCCAGCGTGGCAGCTATCAGGTTGGCAGAGCGGAAAGACACAATGGTACAAACCTGAAGAAGAGAAATTCATCAAGCAGCACATCTAAACTTTATGAACTGCAAAATAAGATATACAAATTTGTTTTATTTGAACCCTTTCAGATACTACAACATAGATCTCAGATATGTTGAAAAAGAATATATGGCAGTATAAATTTACATTATGTTTGCAATTACAAAAATCTAAAAAGAAATGCCAAAATACACAAATACTGTTCAAATTGTTTGTTTAAAATTACTACATTAAGCGGCATCTCTGAAAAGAGGGATTCACAAGACTCAAATGCTATTTCAGCAAAAATACACACATGCTGCACAGCGATGCAGTCGTCATTTGAGGGCTCCACTCCAAGTCTGGTTAAAATCTCTCTGGCCTTGTTCAACCCCTCCTTACTCCTAAACAGGAAAGACAGAGAAACAATGATGGGCTTTAAATATATATATATATATATATATATATATATATATATATATATATACACACAGTATATCATTTCAAGTTTTGTGATGTTTCATATATATAACTACTCAATTAAGAAAATGCATGTTATTTACATGAAGTGTGACTTACTTCTCTATGGCTGAGATTTGTTTGGTCTCAAACTTCCCTTTAGTGAGAAGCTCAGGGGTGATCCTTCCCTCGAACAGCAGGCCTTCTCTGGCCATCTTCACCAGGATCAGACGAACCAGCTCCCCCATGTACATACCACTGACCATCTTCTCAAATCTACACAACAAAAGACAAAATGAGAGGTGGGTAAATTATAGATAAAGATGTCACTAGATGAGTTTTTAGCAACTGAGCCTTTTATACCCATTTTCATTTCAGAATAATTTAATATGCTGATTCAGGTGCTGCTATTCTCATGGTGAGGCTGTACAGGCTCTAGGGCGGTTGTTACTTCCCCTTACTGGGGCAAAAAAATATATATAGATATATAATAATAATAATGAGTATTATTGTGTTTATTTTTATATGTGTATCGGAGAACCAAACCTCAAGGGTGGAAAATAGTACATGGACTACATTTATGTAGCGCTCAACACACAAGCTCACACACACATTCATAGACTGGTGGCAGAGGCTGCCATACATACAAGCTCATCAGGAGCGATAAACATTTACACTCAGGAATATGAGGTTCAGTATCTTGCCTAAGGATACTTTGACATGTAGACTGCAGGGGCCATCTATTGAAACCACCAACCTTCCTAGTGGACGACCACTCTACATTCTGAGGTCTGTAATATTTTTGGTACCGCTAAAATCACATGTGGCCCCAGCAGTGGAAACAGCTGATTGAGTCACTGACAGCTAATCATCAGTCGATTCTGTGGTTCCTTCGCAGCTTAAAAAGATGAACATGAACAAGACTGGAATAAAAACTAACTGTAATAGTTTTGGTTTGACGTACAGCTGTTTGCCGGGGTTGAGGGAGCCTCGGTCTATCTCTCTGTCAAACTCTGTCCTGATGTCCTCCAGCCTGCCATCATCTCCGAAGGCTCCCCACTCAGTGTTCACACACATCCTGCCCTCGTCTCCCTCCACCAGGTCAATGTGACGCAGCTCCTCCATGTAGCACGCATTGGTACCCGTACCTAATCAAAAAGAAATACATACATCCTTACAGTTTAATCTCATTTATATTCTGCTTCTTGGATTGGAGTACTGAATTCCATTTTACTTGAACAATGCCAAATACACTCTTGACTATTCTAATACCGTACCGATGATAATGCCAACTTCACAGCGCTGGTCATCGAAACCACAGGTCATCATCGTTCCCACAGTGTCGTTCACTACTGCCATGATGTCAGCCTCATAGTCCTGAAACAAATGAAAGCAGACACACGTTTGCTGTCATCTGTGCCATTTTGCATCCCAGTTTGAATAAACAAAATGCATTAGGATAAATAAGTTGATAACTTTGTCGAATGAGACAAAAGATAAGACTCACTCCTCGCTTCTTAATAGCTTTGTTGAGCAGTTTGACAACGTCCATTCCCTCCACTCCACTGGCCTTGAAAAGCTTTGTCCATGTTATCAGAAAGCCCTGAAAACAACAGAGAGGGATAGACAGAAGTGAGAAAATAGAAGAGACAGATGTGATACTTCATGGAGACTTGTTTTGTTGGTCAGAGCCTGGCGCACACAATATTGTGGATCAGGTAATGCAAATTGACTGCATGGTAATCATCACATATTTGACTAAAAGATAGTAATACATGTTAAGTGTCATGTGTCACAAAGAAGTCTACCACATCAACATAATTAAAAAAAAAAATTGTTTCACCTCATCTAGTTTAGTCTGCTGGCAGGGGAAGGAGAAGGTAAACCCAACCGGGAGTTTCTTGTCTTTGATGCTGTGTTTTTCCATGAAGTCACCGAGACACTCTGCAACATGGTCGAACAGCTGGAACAGAGGTGGAGAGAGGGAGAGGTTGTCTCAGTTTGAGCTGAAGAGACTGTGGGAGTGTGTGCATGCGTGCATGCATGCATGCGTGTGTGTGTGTGTGTGTTTCAGTATAAACCTACTCTTGTTCCGCTGCCGTGAATGATGTCTTCTGGGGTGTCATAGATCTGACTCTCCATCTGAACAGTCTGTTTCTTCTCATGGCTCACTCTGACGCGGAGGATCCTGAAGTTACTGCCGCCCAAATCCAACGCAATGAAGTCTCCCTTCTCTGTCGAGACACAAAAAGTAGAAAGAGAGACAGAGAGGGGGGTGAATGTAATTTTGCAGTTAGGGACATAAGGAAGGGTTGTTAACATTCACTTAAGAACACAGATTTAATTACAACAGCCAGAGACTGGAAGACATGCATTATCAGTACGTCTCCCTTGTGTTAGCGTGGCAAACAAATACAGCTCTCACTATTATTGTACAGTAAATTTACGTCACACAATGCGTGGTCTATAAGCAACATTGAAGAAGCAATGTATCAAAAGATAAAGCTGTTTCAGAAGTTATGTCTTGTCTTTGGGCTAAAGCTGTCACCTATCAACTCGTACAAATCCAATATAGAAGTAAGTAAGGAAATACAAAGTAACTAAGGTTTACAGTGTATGTGTTTTTATATGTATGCATTTTGTGTTCGTCTGTGTATGCTGGTCTGTATACTGTAGGTTTGCCTAAACCTTTTCTGCCAGATTAACTTCCCATTTATCTTACTTGAACAGCCTTCTAGAGGAGGACATTTTAAAAGATGAACTAAAAAGCCATCTATTTAGTCTGTTTTTATGTAGTATAATATTTTGGTTTATTATTTGAATGTATTCTTATTTCTATATCTATGTTTCATGGCAGCCTGGTCAAGAATGAGCATGAATAAATACTAGTGTGTTAATATGTTAGAAAATGTCATGGTGGCAGAGAGAAACCTCCGTTGTGCAGAAAGGATGCTGTGTTGCTCTTAATGGTGTCTGCGCCCTGTGATTAGTTCAATCCCATGAAACACTGGTGTATATTTAGTCCATGGTCACTTGGCAGTAAGAAGTGACTGTAGTTTATTCTTACTGTCTGAATTGGGAACATAATTGGTGTAAAACTTTCTGATAGAGATAAACCTCAGAGATCTCACTGCCCTTTGACAAGAGGTGATAAAGCAGGCAGAAACTCATTGCATTTACAGCCTGTTTCCTTCTTATTACAGTGTTTCCATCCAATTCTTATTCCTTGGTGATCCAGTACCAAATCAAATGGCACTCCTCACCTTAAGTAAATCCATTTAGAAGGCATTAACAAGATTACCTAAACATCAGATAATTCTTGGTGTTGATGCAGCAGAGAGAGTAGAGAGCCCATTTATTTTTATATCAACTAAGTAGTTCAGTCTAAACAGGCTTTATTAAAAGTGTTGGAAATGCTAATTGTAGACAGTGATTAAAAATGTTATGTTGATTCTGATTAAAGGTTCTAATAGTATCAGAAACATTTTAACTTTAACCACCAGTGTTTTATTCACATTACTGTGATCGTGTCCCACAACTGTTTGTGCAGATCAGAATGCAAGGTCAGCTCAGGGGTGCAGACTGACTGATAATGTATCTGTAAGGAATGTAAACGCAACAGACGCCAGTCGGTGAAAAGCAATTATGGTTTCAAAATTATGACAAAATATTTTCTAATAATTTTGAATTCTCTTCTGGTCAGGAGCAGTGAGAACAGAGCAATGTAATAACAGTGTCACTTCTATGGATGTTTATTGATATCTGTGCATATTTGACAGAAGATTTATTAATAAAATATGTTGTAGTGGCTCACAGTAAGAAGATGCCGAGACATTTCCTGTTTTTATCAGTTGAACAAAACACAGACTAATTCCTGCTCTTTTTTTGATTTACAGTAACACTGATGAGAGATATGAGAAAGTAAGAGGATTACGTGTACATCAGCTACTAGTAAAAATACATTTTTCATCGTATCATTTATATTTCTTGAAAACAAAAAAACATAAACAAAGATTAGATTTATTTAGTAATATAATTCAGACTTAACGTAGTATGTTCAAGCATTTGAAACATTAAGACTTTGACTTTCATTGTCACTGTCTTCTCTAACAATGGCAGCAAGATTAGTGCTAATCTCTGATTTGTTTGGAGCTTTGCTTCAATTATTATTCATCTGACTAAGATAATACAATCTGTACCTCAGTCTAAGTAGACAGACACTTTCTTCCCAAAGTACAAGAAATTAACAAATTCTGACTCACATTCATCTGAGTTACAAGGGCAGAACGTCTGCAGTAAATTAGGATTAGACAGTATGCAGCAGACAATGACATAATGACAAGGAAAGAGAAGATTTAGGTCCACTATTTATATATAAATCACTATACCAAGACGAAACAGTAGTTTAGCCTTTTGAGTTTAGGTTAGATTCATGTAAGTGAGAGATCTACAGGGTGCCAGATGAGGAGTGAAAAGTACAGTATGATACTTTTTGTCACCCATTTCCAACAAGAAAACATTTCTTTGCATTATATACTAATCTATCAGCAAGGTTTTGTTTTTTAGGATTGTATTGTTCAACAGTTTCATTTGTTATCATCAATGGTTACAAGTGATTCAGCTACTAATCTAATATAACACACTGTGGTGGTTAACACTGTTGATTCACAGCTAAGAGCACCTTAGTTTGGATCACAGCACCATAACTGACTGTATAAAGTTTGCAAGTTCACCCTGTGTTATTGTCATTACATTTAGTTTCCTCCTACATGCCAAATACATGCAAGATCAGGTCAATCACTGGTGAACTACTCAATAGATGCTGCTATTAAGTGTCCCAGTATAAGCTATTCCAGTGAGCCAGCACATGCACAATACCAGGGCCTCTCCTAAGTGGCATGCACTTTAATGTTATTAAATACACCTGTGCTTGCTCTACTATGACTACTATACTATGTAGATGGTCCACTGGCATGAACACAAGTCATTTTGGTTGATAATTTTCTCTTCGTATTGGACTGTGCAGCCTTAAGTTTGTTGTCACAGTGATAAAATCGATGGAGTTCAAATAATCCAACCATGGTTCAAATCAGAGTTAGGGCCTACAAACCTGAGCCATCAGGGATTGACTGCACAAAGGTTGGCAGCATTTTCAACACAGCAGTGGGGTTCGTGTCCCGGCCCAGTCCTTTGACCAGCTCCCTCCGAAACCGCTGCGTGACTTCCTTTAACGTCTCATCAGAGAAACGCATGGAGTACAGGTACTTATCGATCTGAAAATAAACATCAGACAAAATAATAGAGCCATTAATCTTACTAATCTTAAAAAAATCATCATAAATCTGTAACCACAGCAATACTATAATAATATCCATGTGCCACATATCAACATTGATACTCGCAGCACTATCCCCTTTGGTAATGACAGTGTTTATTATCTGTAACCATGATGATGCAGAAAACACAGTACAACTAACTCCCCAACTAGTCATCCATGACAATAATCCACTTCCTGAACTAATTGATCCCAGCTCTGCTTAACCCACAAATGAATCAGAGCCACAAAACAACATAACAATGTTTATATTGCTTTAGTGCAATGAAACTCTGGGCAGTTCTTTGATTCATACTGTGGTCATATTGCACAGTCACTATCTAATGAAAACCACAGCTTCATCGGTGTGACACACAACGAGTCCAGGAAGGAAATGATATTCGCTCTGCTATCAAGGCCTTCCTTGTGACTTTATTATGTATGACAATGATGAGGCCAGGAGAGACAAAACAGGTGTGACTCAAAGAAATTATCAGCACGTCTGGCACATACTGTATATCTTGCTCACTCTGTAAACTGTCGCAGATACGGCACACAACAGCCTGAGCTGTTTGGCCTTTCAGGAACAGGATGTTAAACAATCCTGGTGAAATCCATTGTTGCATCACACTCTATAATGAAGCAAAGACCTACTTTATCCACAAGTGTTACACACAACGAGTCACTATGGTCAAATGTCATGTTAATTACGACTTGCTCTGTAAAATTACAGAGTAGTTGAGCGACAGTTAACCCGATTATCATCAGTCTGTTTTATAACAATGACTACCAGAATATATGAGATATATATTAAATAATAGTTCACACAAACATGCTCACATGATTCATTATTCACACACAAACAGTGTTTGTATGCATCTGTGACGTCCATGTGATATTACTAGTTTTACTCATTGTAGCAGACGTCAGATAGGAATGTTCCAACTTCCTGTTTTAGGAGTCACACATTAATTTCCTATACAGCTCTGGTCTCTGGTAACTGGTTCAGGACAATGCCAGTTTGGATGTGAGTGTACTTAACATCTGCTGACCATAGAAATAGATTTCATTGAGAAAATGTGTGCTGACACTAAAGGACAAATACAGTGTTTTTGACAAAGATTACAATCAGCAGATGTTATTGAGCATTAAATCACATTTGCATTTTGTTGTCAGAAAATAAACACAAAAGATGTCCATTCAAAATAAAAAAGATAAATATAATAAAATATACTCAGGTTTTGATATGAACATATGTGTTAGAGCAAGTGACTTTTCTGCCATTGTAAGAGGTCAATTTTGCCTTTATCATACATTAAATGAGACCTAACATGTAGACAATGTGAACCGCACTGTCCAACTGCTAATGTGTTACATTCCCTATATTCTGGCTAAATGTGGAGTCTGCCTCTGGGATGAAAGCTCATTAGCACATGCTCTTGTTATACAGGAGCCCACAGCTGACTAAATGTGACCTCTCACCATCACAGAATCAGTAAAATACATTGTAAACCTGCTAGACAGGTCCAAGACCCACCCTGAGTTGTATTTTACACTGAGGTCTAGTCGGTGATTTGAAGAAATATTTTAACAGCGCTGACATGTTGGTACTTAACAATGCCCTCCCCTTTTGACACGACGGCCTGCCCTTAGCATCTGTTATTTCAATAATGCCATAAACACACACTGAAACAACCACATGTCTCGTCGCTCTCTTTCTTTTGCGATGCACACAAATACAGTACCTTCTACCTTTCACTACCACACACTAAATGCATTCAGAATGTGATAGTATTTAGACAAACTATTCTGATAACAATTTAGAATTGATCTTTGTAGAAAATATACCATTTGTAATATATACAGATATGTATGGTAAACAAGCAGATTTTAATCATTTTAATCTATTTAAAAAAACTGCTTCGGTCTCATTAAATACTGAATGAATAGAGTTGATGAAGAGTACAAAGTGGCCAACCCACAAAGACTAAACGGTTTAAAGTATGTGAAAGTCAACTTGGTAATCTAACATCCTGCTGAGTTGTCCTTATGTGACACTGTGCCCCTATGGCAAGGCACCAAGCATACACAGAGCCTGTTGCATTTTATATGCAGTTTTGCATGTGGTCTGTTTGACCCAGGTCAGCTGTCCAACCTGAGGAAATGAAAGTAGAGTATGAGTTGGAGCTACTGCACTACAAATATCTGTAGTGTCCACATAGAACGTCTCATGGAAGGTTTTTAAGTGATAAAAATGTGGCTGAATAAGGAGTAGAGGTCCACAGTAAATAAGAAAGCTCTGGCTTTTCTCCCAACTTGTCATTGTCCTGTACTGACACACTTTAACAGTTCTATTTATTCATGATAATCACATTGAATACACATCCCTGTAATGTGAAATGGTTGCCAGTACTGGTGATTCTATTGGGAATCAATACTCTAGTCGGCAGCTTTGTGCAGTCTGTACTTGTGGTTGAGTTCATTCAGCTCCCTCCAAACCCTATTTGCTAAATGAGAAGCAGACAAACACTGAGGCCAGTAGAGACCATCATCCAAGATCACTGCACCCTAAATTAATTCTGGAAAATAACACTTTTTTTCTTTACCTCCACAAGACATACTTTGCCTGTGTCAACATTCAATTGATACTCATTGAAAGAGTAAATAGAAAACTGTTAAAAATGAAACTTGCATTTCCCAACTTGAGCTGAATTTAGGAAATCTTTTCCATCATTATGTTTCATCACACATGATGTTCCTGAATCTTAAAGGGTAACCCCACTGCTTTCACACATCAATGTCTGTTTATAGATCTTGAGGAGTGCATACATGTCCAGAAGGAACTGTGAGAAATCTGATAAATGGACTGGAGACTACAAGTTTGAGAATAAAAGGAAATCTGGATGTGTGGAGTTAGAAAGTTGTAGCCCACTACTCCTCATGTTTGAGACTAGAGGCTTGAAGCTACATTACCCGCTACTACCATAACACACCTGAATCTCCAACCGAACTGTCGGCAGTTAAAGTTGCATTGTGGGTAATGTAGGCATAATATTTTGACAAGAAGGAATATTTCCATGATATAAAAAACAGACGTCAACTCATTCATTTTGATTGCCTCTGAACGACTCCTAACTTGTCGGCGGTGGGCCGGTGACTCATAGCTAATTTAGCTGACAGCGTTAACAGTGCAAACTACAGCGAAAGTGCTGACAGAGCTAACAGTGTTTACACTTCCACAACAACGCTGTTTTGAGACGGCATTATCATTTGTAACAGCTGTATGAGAGCAGTGCAGAGTGGCGGCAATGAGCTAACCAGTGGAGCACGCTCACATGCACAAACATGCACTAAAGCAAGCACAGCCGGCCCGTCTAGGTCAAGAGGAAACTCAGATATCAACACACACAGAGGGAGAGCGACTTCATTCTCTGCCCAGGTAGACGGTACTCCACTAGTCTTTACATAACAAATATTTTGTGCTGCTATATTATTAATCAGAATGGTAAATACAGCTCCTTCAAGTAAATTTAGCCAAGTGTTTGCTAACATGTAAGTCATACAATTTGATGAGTTGATAAACAGCATATAAAGGCTTAATGATTTATGATTTAAGCCTGTACAAAGTACACAATTCGGATTAACCATCTAGAAACAGATTTTCACCTCTGAGAATGAATACATTTAGCATGGCAGTTTAGGGCAGGCCATGTGCAGTGATGTCAGTTGATGTAAATAGATCAGTTCAGATTATTTAAGCAGCCAACCCATTCTGCACATGCCAACTGCTACTACACACTGTCTTACTAGATATATTCTCCCATCACCACCTGGCCTCTTTCAGTTCTGGTTTGTAATTAATTAATATGTTGGAAACTGTACGTTGAATTCTGAATGAGTTCTTAATCAGCTAGTTGAAGGAGAATGCATTTTTAGCTAGTCTAGTTAAATCACAATGTGTTACTAGCTGACCAGGGGTGCTAAGCATTTTAGTATTAGGGCATCATCTGATCTCACAGCTCAGATCGCTGCTGTGGATTCCTAAACATCACATAAATACAGAGAATACTGTGCACATGTATGATTCATCTTCATCAGATTTGTGACGTTTTTTAACCAAAATAGGAGCTTCCACTTTTTCCACTAAAGTTGAGAAGAGTGACATTTCCTGATAAGGTGAAATGAGGTCTCTGTGGTGTACGAGACTGTACGCATGCATCTGTAAAGGCCATGTTTTCCCCTCAACACACCTCTGACACAAGTTTCTCTGACTCCGCCTGAAGCTAAGATCACACACTCTCTCTGTCTCTTTTCTTCTTCTCCCTGTCTCTCTGTCTGTTTGCATTCCTCCTCTCAACAATGCCTTGCTCTCCTCGTCACGGTGACAGGGTTTGAAGAAGCACTGAAACCTGACTCCATTGTGTATGTACGTGTGCACGATGTTGTGCACACACATCCTTGCCATGTGGAGAAATACTGTCCTCTACGCTGCCCTCTCCTGCACCTTCCCGTCTTCCACCCCATGCGCACACACACACATACACATACTGAAACACTGCTTTGGATGCCCGCTAACACCCCACAGTGTATCAACGAGTACAGTCAAGGACACTGCAGTGGATTGAGTGAAGTGGGGACACACTCAGCTGATTGCAGCTCTTTGTCAACTGCAGCTACGCACAGTTTGTCTGAAACCACATTAGAAAATTGATTATCTGTAAACTTTCCTTTGTGGTTGCTTAAATCCTGACTGTATGTTTCACAATTTCCCAACTAGAGAAGTTGATGTTGAGGTCCAGTCAAACTCTGTTCTTTGAACACAATAGCTACACACCTGGCACAGTATGTTTGTGTGTGCGAGTGTGTGTGGGTGTATTTGTGTGTAAGCCTTCCTCCTGTCACCTATGGTCACATGGTTCAAAGCTGACCTATTTTAGGGAGGCAGTGAGAGGAAGAGTGCAGGAGCAGAGAGGAAATGAGTTGTGTTGTATTACATCAGATCCTGGCTGCTGATAAATGTATTTTACCTTTACAGATATAAATTTGTCACATCTGCCAGCTTTGTCTATTGCCTTGTGCGAATAAAGATTTAACCAAACTGAGAAAGTGGATACAGACAGTGAAGGAAATGAAGGAAGGAGGCTGTGAATTTTTTCTATTGAGAGGATCAGCGTTTGATGCAAATCTACAGTTGGTGATGATGGTGTGTGACATCATCAGAAAGCGACCTTAAAGGGACCCTGTGCCATATAAATTTAAACACAATGTGATCAGGATATTACAACTAGTTAAGGTAAATATCTTAACAAGGACAAATAAGATGACACAAATGGTTCAGTATTTTAACTTCCTCTGACTCAGTTATACTTTATGGAACAGCATTAAATCAAAAAGTAAGGTGAACTGTTGTGGTCTAAGTGACTGGAAAAGCTCAGTTCCTTTGCCCCACACACACACACACACACACACACACACATACACACACACACACACACACACACACTGTTCTAAGGGCGACCAAGACTGGTCTCGACAGTTTTATACCAGAAGTTGCACAGTGGAGGCTGCTCAGCTGAGAAGTTATGAAAGACACACATTCATGGCGCTCAACTCACTCTTCTCCTCTTTCACCTTGAACTTTTTCCATATTAAATCATACTTTAAAACCTACCGAAAGAAGCTACCAGTCATACTCATTTGTACTCCAATCAATCTTTTCTCTTTCTTTTAGGGTAAACACAAAAGTGCAAGTATCATTTTAAACAGAACATGAAAGAAACTCGGGGACCTCAAAAATAGCTCTTTCTAGTAAATCTCTACCTTCTCTTCTCATCTGTCCTTTCATCATTGCCTCTATCGTTGCCACACCTCTAAAAATGTACGTCACGGCAACAATGGCACACCTGTGAGTCATGTCACTACACAAACACACCCCTGTGCAGTTTGACACGTCTCACTGAGCCAGGTCAATTTAAATCTTACAATAAAAACAAATTGTGAAATGACCACTGCACTTCACTCCCAACATGCTCTCTGTTTTATTCACTTCCTTAAAGACGTGTTTCACATAACTACGATTTCCTGATGTGCACTCTACAGAAAAAACTCCAATAGTTCAGCAGTTATGATGATGACAGCATGAGTAAACTCAATGACCTCTACAAACACACGCTCTTCTCTCCCCCCAACCTCAGCTTTTTCTCCCCATCAGTCTCCCTCGTACAAACATGATGTCAGAAAATGGAGCCAAAAGAACCAGAAAGCACTCACCTTTTTAACCTGATCATCCTTGAGTTCAGTGAAGTAATATGCTAGTAGCTGGGCCGCAATCATCCTGGTCCTAGTTCTCTCTCACACACATGCAGACTCGATCAAACACACACACACACACTCTGTCTCTCTCTCTCTCTCTCGCTCTCTCTCTCTCTCTCTCTCTCTCTCTCTCTCTCTCTCTCTCTCTCTCTCTGTCACACACACACACAATCACCTACAGTCAGATGGGGAAATATCCTAAATTAAAAGGTAAAACAAAGCAACTCAAGTTCTGCTCTGGCTTAAGATCTGTCACACGCTGCACGAGATATACAAATATCCTGAGTACAATCCGGCGTGGTTTAAAATAGCCAGAGCTTCCTCATGTGCTGCTAAGACTCTTCAGCTCTTCTTTCTCTGAGCATGTGAGTGCAGCCAGGAAGCATGAGTGAGACAGCAAGTTTAGCTGCAGGAGGCAGAGAGAGAGAGAGAAAGAGAGAGAAACAGGGAGGGCTGGAACATGAGCTCTGCCCACTGTCTCTGAGCTCATTGGTTGGAGTGTGAATGGCCATTTCTGTGATTGGCTGGCCTGCTGACGCCTTGGAGGCAATCTCAGTGATGATGGAGGAAGAAAGAAAAAGAGAGGGACTGCCTATTTAGGAAGGGGGAGGGGGGAGGGACAGAAAGAGAAGGACGGAAGGAAGGTGAGGAGAGAATTTGGTTTTTACTGTTTCAAGGAAGTTATAAAGTTACATACCATCCAGTGTGTGTTAGAGAGAAAATGACTCACACAGTCATGATACTAGTGTAAGAGTTTATAGCTTTTCACTGAAGAGTCATTCTGCTTAGAAGAGGAGAGGAAGCTGCCGGACGTTCCTTCTTTGAGCCTCAGCAACTGTGAAGGGTGAAAGAAGAGGTTTTACACACAGGACTAGTAAAGTTCTGGAGCGTAACAGTGGGGAGGTCAGGGAGCATCGTGATGCCTTTTCAGTATTTTGAATGTCGGGGAGGGTCATCCACACATGAACCTATGCCTACACCATGTCTGGCAACTCTTCTAGCTTTATTGTCTGCTGTCTGTATGAAGACAGTTTCTACATACTGGGGCCAATGGGTCAAAAAAAGTTTAAAATGTGTTGGGTTTTGGATAAAACAAGGAATCTGAATAAGACATGTTAGGCTCATTAGAAATTATAATGTGCATTTTTCCCCATTTTCGGACATTTTATTGACAAGAAAAAAGTCTTTAGATTAATCGATAATGAAAATAGCCATAAATATAATGTATATTGTTGTTTCTGTGTCTTTAAATGTGTGTGTGTGTGTGTGTGTGTGTGTGTGTGTGTGTGTGTGTGTGTGTGTGTGTGTGTGTGTGTGTGTGCGTGCGTGCGTGCGTGCGTGCGTGCGTGCGTGCGTGCGTGCGTGTGTGTGTCACAATGAGGTTTTTGGCGGTGTGGTGTCTCATTTTTCCATGGTCCCCTCCATAGAGGTTCAAATCTTCGATTCATTGTATCTTTGAAGACAATAAATGGGTGTAAAGTGTTAACAAAACAGAGTACAATACTTTGAGAAAAGGACTCGAGCCAGACCTTGTGTAGGTCGAACCAGCATCTCAACTGGTGACCATTTCTGTTTGTGTGTGCATGTGTGTCAAAACTCTTATTGTTGGCATACAAGGGAGACAAAGAGACAGACCCACATACACACAGAGCCTTGAACACACATGCAAACAAAGAAAGAAAGTGAATGTATAATAGGCCTCACACACCTTGCTCCCTGAAGAATGTAGACTTCACTCTGCTGTGCTTCACAAGCTACAGATTCAACGGCCCAGCTGTGTTTGCTGCATTGAAGCTGCAGAGTTAGTGCATGTGTGGTTTAACTGTGAAGCTATTAGGTCACTACTAGGACAGTAAGGGATTACCATGCTCTGTGTGTGTGTGTGTGTGTGTGTGTGTGTGTGTGTGTGTGTGTGTGTGTGTGTGTGTGTGTGTGTGTGTGTGTGTGTGTGTCTATAACTCCCTTTTCCTCTCTGCATTTGTGTCTTTGTGCTTCTGTCACTCTCTCTTTTGCCATATATAAATAAACTTGTTTTGGCCTTTCTGTCTCAGATAAGACATGTAGCTCTGATGTTCTGTAGAGCCTTTGTTGTTTGCAGCAGATGATCCAGGTATTTATCAAAGCACTTTATCTGTGCCTTATCTCAACTTGTGTTTGTATTTAGGCATATTTACATTTCTATATTGTGTCTCTGTGGGTGAAGGCCTATGTTTTACATTGACTTTTGTCATGTTTTTGAATGTGTTGCACCCTCAAAAGTCTATTGTCTTTTATCACCTCAGGTATGCTAGTTGAAAATGTATGACCCCATGTGCCTCCCTGTGTGTGGGACTACTTGTAATGTGTTACTGTGTGACCGAAACCTTAGACAGTAAACTAGCTGTTTGCAACCGAGATCAGATACTTTGACTTCTTTTCATTTGTCTCTCTACCTCTTAAAAGTGCAGTGTCATCCAAAAGCAGAACCGTGTTGATGACAAACTGCACCAGTTGTTCTATAATTCAGGTAGAAAGAAAGCATCACACACTCACTCACTCACTCACTCACTCACTCACTCACTCACTCACTCACTCACTCACTCCTCATACTGAGAGTCAACCCATCAGACAGCCACTTTCTCTAGCTCCGCTGTCCTTTCAGACAGATGTGACATCATTGTTACAACAACAGCTGCCTCTTGTCTGGCCTCTCCAGAGAACAACTACTGACAGAGACGAGCTTTAATCCTTTATACACTTTATATGTCGGATGTGGAGTCAATTCCACCTTAATACCTTATCTAAAGGGCAGCAGTGGGGCAAAGGGAGAGGCCAGGACAAAGCCAAACCTTGTTCCAAGACACTATGTATGTAATTAACTGACTTGGACTTCTGACTTAATTATGGAAAGGGAATCAAAAATAAGGTTTAAATAAAAGCAAAAATCTTGTCAAATGTAAACCAAATGTTGTAATATTTGAATTTCTTCAAAGAGGCTTTTTAAAGCTTTAAAAGGTGTTTTTGGCAACTATTAAAGCAGCACTGACTGAACTTAGTTTCCAGTGCTTAGATAGTTACAGTACACAGTAAATTTATGTCACATCCAAAGGTAACCCAAATCTACAATGTCCAATTGCCCAATATAGCAGATATTGTT
>NW_027176705.1:6673033-6713033 GCF_023349555.1 Cebidichthys violaceus
TAGATACTTCATGGTAGTGAGGGAGGAAACCCATTTAGACTTAAGTCTTGTGAGAGGTAGTCTGACTGTGGGTGGCTACTAGAGAAGTGAAATATTATTATTAATGTAAAAATATCAAAGACATTTGCTTTAAATATTTATGTTTTATGCTGCAGTTATCGCTTACAGTATAACAAAGATTATGTCCTTAATATTGCATTTAACTTTAAAAACATGCAGGTTTAAAAGTTGGTTTAAAGTCTGAAACTACACTGAAACAGCTGTTCATCAACAAACATGACAGCATTGCTCATTTGTTTTTTGTCTTCTACCTCTTTGACAATAATGCTGTCATCACATGTGCTGTCGAGCCTCAGCTGTTGGAGAATAGATCTGACCTGCAGTAGAGCCAGACGGTCACTAGGGGGAGACAACACTGTTACACACGTTACAGTAAAATACAGCCCAAATTTACAGTCATACACACTAAAAGTATGTATATGACTACACACACACATTTCTGCTACCTCTCTATTTGTGACAGGTATTTGGTTTGGAATATTCCAGGTGTTTTTAAAGCTTCAGTGACGTGTCCTCTAAAGAGCAAACTTCCTCTGGTTAAATCCAATAATACCTCACGAACAACTTCTCCTAAATACATCCCACTCGTCAGCTTTTCAAACCTGCACAATCACAAAGACGCAAATTGTTAGATCCACATAGACCATGTGACCACCTCATCACGTTTCCAAACGATTTAAATGAAAACACACAGAATCACTGAAGCATGAGACACAAAAGTATGCAAATAATATGTGGCCTAAAAACATGGGCACAAAACCACATGATTAACAGAAACTTTGAAAAAATAAACATTTACAAGTATGAGAATGTCCTCGTATATGTGCAAAGACATAAATAAATTACTGTCCACACACATGCTGATCAAACATAAAATTCAATACGTGTATATTTGATGACCAAGCATGGAGCATCAAGAGGTCAACACACACACACACACACACATACACACGTGCAGTGAGGGTTTCTAACCTTTGTTTTCCAGGGTTCAGTGAGTTTTGGTCGACCTCAATGTCGTAAGGTGTGATGATGTCATCCAGAGAGCCATCGTCACCCAGACCCCCCCACTCTGTGTTTATACACATCTTTGGGATCTCAGCATGCCCCTCCTTTCTCTCTCTTTCTCTCCCATCATCCTGCTGAGAGCAGAAACAAACGAGGGGGTTAAATATGTGGGTCATCATCCAAATATCCATTTCACATCACCACAGCTCAGTGACAAACTAAAGACTGTGAGTGTTTTATGATACGTCTTCTACCTTATCCTCCTCTCCTTCAGGCGTCCCCTCTCCTCTTTCCTTATTTCCTGTCTTTTGTTCATTCTTCTCAATGTTCTTCAGCTCCTCCATGTAACAAACGTTAGTGCCAGTTCCTGTGAAACAGAGTCACATAGTTTGTGTTATATAAAACAATACGATTACAGAATTCAGAAAATGTTTTTTCATCTCAGTAGCTTGTGTTTGAAAACAAAATCAATTGTGCTTAGCAACACACACTAATGTGCATTTTTCTCACAGTACTTGTGTCTTTCTATCTTAACCATCATAACTACAAGACTGACCACAACCATGAACATAATTAGAGAATTATCTGGAATACAAACACCTAAGTCTGAAAACGCACTCTAAGTAACTGACAACTAGCCAAAATACCATCACTTTGTAAAGGATGTAAATACTCTGAAGGTTACATACCAGCAATCAGTCCAATCTCACACTGAGGGTCTTCATAGGCACAGCTCATCATGGTCGCCACTGTGTCATTGACTACTGCTGCTATGTCCAAGTCAAACTCCTGTAGGTACAAACATGCATGTGTGTACACAGACACACACGTGCAATATACAGGGACAGGCATTTAGTACATGACTCAGCATCTATTAAATGTACTATAAGACTGGGTTGCGACCCACAGGAGGTTTTATTAGGGTCGCCAAATAAATTTGCAAAATTTCTTCCATGGCCTTTTTTTAACATGTATCTCTGCAGTACACCTTTGAGCCACATGGAGAAGCCTGAATGTTTGTATTGTTCTGATAATGGTAGCCTACTTATAGGTAGGAATGCACATTATGTTTGTTTTATTGATGAGAGAAAACATTTATAGATAAGGCCTGTTAAATTGGGTTGCGATGCTGTGTTGTTTTTTAGAAAGTGGGTCCCCAGAAAAAAAGTTTGCGAAACACTGCCCTACAGTATAGTAGGGCAGACTACAGTATAGTCTAGACTTCATGTATCATCATCATTTACATTTGTTTCTTGGTGAAGTTTTGTGCATAAACAAACATGTACAAATAGGAAAAATTGCAAAATTATTCTTTCACCTCATCTGACAAAACCCAGATTAATTATTAATTATTTGGTTGCGACCCGGCCTCGGGTAAGCTGAAGCTAATGGATGGATGGATGGTTGTATTTCTACTCACGTTGCGTCTCTTGATGGCTTCCCTCAGCATGCTGACAACATCATGTCCTTCACAGTCTGTGGCTTTAAAACCTTTGGTCCAACTCATCAATGTGCCCTAAGGAACATACAAAGGTTGAAAAAGATTACAAAATGGATGTTTCTCCTTTTAGTGTCTGTTTACTTGTGAAAAGCTATTAAATTACACTCTGATGTCCACACTGACCGTGTCAATAGCTGTCTGCTCGCAGGGGAAAGAGAAGGTGAAGCCTGCAGGAAGACGAGCATTCTTCATCCCCATGTAGTCCAAGAAGTCACTCACACACTGCGCTATATGATCAAACAACTAGAGACAGACAGAGAGACAGAGAAAGAAACGTTTTTAATGAAAAACGTTTGTGGAAGTGGTAGGTCGAATTCATTCATTTGAAATGTGTTTCTTTGCACAGTAATTCAATCATTTTCTCATCATCAGTATTACACTAAACCAAGCTCCAGTTTCATGTTATCAATGTACCTATCACTGCCAGTCCTTCTGTCTCCTGTCTGATTATTTAGTACTAACACAACAACAAAATGTCCTACCTCCTCTCCACTTCCC
Source organism: Cebidichthys violaceus (assembly GCF_023349555.1). NCBI lineage: Eukaryota > Metazoa > Chordata > Actinopteri > Perciformes > Stichaeidae > Cebidichthys > Cebidichthys violaceus. The sequence continues at coordinate 6,676,098 of NW_027176705.1, forward strand.
TGCATTATCTCCAGTGGTATGGGGTAGATCTTGTGGTAAAGTCGTGAGTTCTGTTGCAGACCTTGTTTAAAATTCACCAGCAACGCTCTGAAGTGTGTTCCTCCCAGATCCAAGGCAAGGTACTTTCCATACTCTGAAGTACACAAAAAATAGCTTACTGATTATCTGGTTTTACATGGGCAATTAAAGTAAAAAAAACTTGAATTGCCCATTGTTCATTGTGTGTTTCATTTTGGGTTGTGACCTGTGCCATCAGGTGTACGGTAAACAAAAGAAGGCAGCATCTTGATAGCAGAGGGGCCTTTGCTCTTCAGCCCTGCTTCAAGCCCCGTCCTCATTCTGGTCTTCACCAACTGAAGCTGCTCTTGGCTCAGTCTGAAGGGTGACAGCGTCTCATCCACCTGCGATACATGGAAGAGATACTTTATATTACCAGATATGATAGCATTAATGAGGATTAAATGTTCACTTGCAAAGACACAAAACACATACACAAAGGAAAACACACACAGCATCCTAACCTGTTGCCTTCGTAATGCCAATCGTTGGGCGACTGCTGAAACCAAAGCAGCTCCTTTACTGCTGCCGCTGTCTGACAGGAGAAACCTGACATGGCACTCAGGGAGCAGCCGCCGCACTACTTTATGGAGACGTTTAGGATACCTGAAATGGAAGGAGTCTAATGTTTAGTCGCTCTTGGTAATCTGTAGCAGCTGCAACGAAATCACTACTATTGTAAATTTACAATGTAGAAGTCTACCACAGTGTGGCAAGTTGATTTAACAAAAGAGAATCTATAATTATTATCTCCACCATGAGGCTCATGCAATCGATTGCATGCATGCATGTGTGAGTGAGTGAGTGAGTGAGTGTGCACCTCTGCGTCTGTTCACGGCTAATCTTGCATTCTGCGGCAGCAAACTGAAACATGTTTTGGCTGCTCAGTTATGACTAAAAGCTCAAGGACCTCTCCTCTCCTGGTTGTGGTGACTCAGACTTTTTCAAAACACTAGTGAGCTAGTGATAACACAGCTGAGTGCATCTCCAACCCTCATCCGCTACTCTGCAGATTGCGGTGTGTTTCGCCAACAGCTAACAGAACTACCAGGACACACATTGATGTACCTCTACGCAACTCAAGTTGGAGTGTAATTTTGTTTTTGGCAAGATTATATGACATGCCTTATAAAACGACTTCATACATTGTTTGTTTTTGAGTTTGAATGAAATGTGTTTTACGATGCCTTACAGTCCATTGGTGTCTAGACTGAGGGTTAGTCATTTGTTGGTTGTATTCTTTCAATCTTACAATACACCAGTGGTCGTTGCAGACACACTTCGCAGAGATCTGTACTCTACTAAGTACGCTTTTCTAGTTATATTTTAATTTAGAATGTATTTTTTACAGGTCATAATGATATGACTGATTATATTTAAAGCTATGTGCTATTAGAATGTGACTAGTAAGGAGGATAATTCAAGATACTGTATGTCCATGATGTGCACACAGACATATCATTATAAATTCTGTGAATATTTAAAAAATAACCTACTGTGGATGCATCTTGTACACAGTTCCATCCACACCTACAGTGATCTTTAATGTCCTCAAATTCCGGTTTTGCTTAATTCGAGTCAAGATGGCAGCCAGTCCTGCAGCCACCAGATTTGAGGACCTGAAGGACACTATAGTGCTGACATGTTGAACAGCAACACAGTCATCAGATGTTGGGTTCAAATCAAGATCAATGAGAATGTTTCTGGTGTTGTTCAGACCATTTTTGTACCTGAAATAGACAGACATGAATGGAATCATTTGGTTTTACACAGAGAGAGTGTGACACAGACAGGCAGAGAGACAAAAAGACAACTTACTCCTCCATGGCTGCTACATGTTCTGTGGTTATTGTCCCTTTAGTCCTCAGGGCAACAGACACATGTCCCTCAAACAGCAGTCCAAGTTTAGCCATCTTCAATACAACCAGCCTCACTAACTCACCCAGATACATCCCACTGACCATCTTCTCTAGGCTACGAGTAGGAGAAAAGGAACAGAGGGGTTTAAGGTAGATATGGTGTCAATCATGCTGTGCCATATAACATGTCATATCATGGGAAAGGGCAAAGCTTGTCTCCTCACATTTGTTTTCCAGGGTTGTTGGAGGCCGCGTCCACATCCCTGTCAAACTCAGTGATGTAATCCTTCAGAGCCCCATCGTCTCCGAAGGCTCCCCACTCAGTGTTCACACACATCCGGCCCTCGTCTCCCTCCACCAGGTCAACATGACGCAGCTCCTCCATGTAGCACGCATTAGTGCCAGTACCTAAACACACAAACAGGATATCCATGTTCTAACTATTATCTAAAGAAACCTGCTCTGGTTATTTTAATTTTCTTTATCTTTAAATAATCACAAGATGTTAAACCTAATCTAACTTTAAAATGAAATCCTAATCCTAATCCAACTATAATCTACAGTACAAAACCATTCACACAAAACAATCACTCCCTCTCACATGCATGAATACAGTGATACAGACGGGAGCAGCAGTTTAACTACAGGTGAGACAACTTTTTGAGACACAATTGTTATTTAATCACAGCAGGCCCAAATATGTTAACGGTAAACTAAAAATGCATTCTAACTCTTATGGTCTTTATATCGCAGCTAAATTCTATTGCAAATTTTGAGACTGGTGTTTGCTTGGACTGCATTCTTTTTTTGTCCATTCCCGTGTACAGTACATACACAGAGGGCATTAATTGTGGAAGATAAAACTGTCACAAAGATAAAGATGAAACATTACAATGGCTGTCTATCTGACACAAACACACACACACACACACACACACACACACACACACACACACACACACACACACACACACACACACACACACACACACACACACACATTTCAAAACAAAGTGGCTTTTTTGACAATTAATTACGCTCCAAATACAAGTGGGAGGTGGAGATAGAGTCTGTAACCAATAGACTTTATTATTGACATGCAACAGAGTTGGTGGTAATTGTTTGTTACAGCATGGTAGCTTAGATCTAGTGCAAAAGTCTGATCATTTACATGACATCATCATATCTGTATTATTAACATGATATCAATATTTAATTTCTAAATATCATGGTTACCGTCAATATTGGTTTATTCCGACACCCCAGAGTGAATTGTATGAATCTGATGATATCTACTCTAAAGATGAATGTACTCACCAATGATGAGTCCGACTTCACAGTACCGGTCATCAAAACCGCAGGTCATCATAGTTGCTACGGTGTCATTAACCATGGCTAATACCTCTACATCCATACCCTGCAGTATGAGGGATTATAAGGTAACATCAACTTCAGTACAGTTTATATACCGAATCAAGTGTTTCCAAAGAAGTGAAGTCTTATCTAAGTGATGAAATTGGGTAAGATATTCAGAAGAATGAGCTTCTCATCAAAAGTCATGACTCAGTACCTTTATTGGCCTGTCTAATAAATTAAAAGTTGTTTGTGGGTAAACTTGAAAAGATGTACACTGTAGTGAATACAGGCGTCCTACCCCAGTTTTGTCAATCGCCCCTCTTAGGGCCTGGACCACATCTTTACCCTGAAGGCCTCGAGCCCGAAAGTTCTTACTCCAGTTTAACAATAATGCCTACAGAGAAAGAAATTGTAAAAAGTAACATAAACTTCAGGTGCAGGTCATGAAAACCAGATGGATGTAGAGTGCTATTACCTGATTTAAGGTGGCTTGTTCACAGGGGAAAGAGAAAGTGAAGGCTAGTGGATGTTTCTTCTCCAAACTGATGTTCTTCTCATGCAGGAAGTCCTTCAGAGACTCTGACACATGGTCAAATAGCTACAGACAGAGAGTCGGACCGAGAGGGAGAGAAGACAAGAAGACAGTCAAGAAGAAGAAGGTTGAAAATGTTTTTCTCTGTTGCTGCTCCCATCCTTGTCTAAAACTCTTCACATCTATGTAGCTCCTATATGTCCCCCCCCCCCCCCCCCCCCCCCCCCCCACCCCCCACCCCCCCCCCCACCCCCCCCCCCCCACCCCACCCCACCCCCGTACCTCTGTTCCTCTCCCAATGTGTAGCTCCTTGGGTATGGGGTAGGTCTTCTCCACCAGCTCCACTCCTCCCCTTCTAATACCCATGCCCTCTCTCACTTTAACTTGGAGCACCTTAAACCTGGAGCCTCCGAGATCCAACGCCAGAAACTGTCCTTTCTCTGCCGCAGTGGAGGAGAGATGCAAAAATATATGATCTGTATTGTACTGTATGTATGTATTATATGTTTCTTCTGAATGCACTGACCTAAAAAATAACCTGAAAAAGTGTGAAAACATATTATTATGATTTACCTGATCCATCAGGAGTGGAGCGGACATGTGTTGGCAGCATCTTCACCGCTGCTGCGGCGTTGCTTTTCACTGAAAGCCCCTTCTTCATTTCAGCCTGGAAACGAGCTGAGATGTCACTTAACTGGTCATCATGGAGATGCATGGCGTACAGAAACCTGTCCACCTAAATAATTAAAGGTGAAACAGAGCAAACGGTAAGCAAACAGAAGCAAAGAGACACGATACAGATGTATTCTTTGTTTTCTCTCTTGCCAACAAAGTAATAAACAAAGAGAAGCAGCAGAACAAATGTGTTTGGACAAGGTTACATTCTCTAAATCATATTTATTAAACCCTCACATTTTGGGTATATTTGCATTGTAGTGAAGATTTGGACTTGATGGGAAGAGTTATCCATTATCAGCAAATACACTGGTTTATCTTATCTTGAGGGTTTGTATGTGGCAAGTGCTCAACTCAAATTGAACACTTGTATATCAAGCTCAAAGGTCATTTTGTGGTAAACAGAGTCTTAATCCAAGGAGTGTCGCTTGAATGTGGAGACATAGGAGACTATGGACTTTTTTGCCACACGTGGTGGGGAAATAAAGTGTGTTAAAAAAAAAAGAGGAAAATCTGCCAATCTTCTCAAGAAATAATAAAAAAAAAAGTATGAATCAAAAAACCTTTCCACACTCAGTCCCACACAGTGTACTCAGCCAATCTATCACTGTTGTGTCATATTAAAGGGGTAAAGTTAGCTGGCTGTGTTTCACACTGTGTTAGTGTTTGAGTGTGGATGTGTGCAGTGTTCCGTATGAGAGTCAATACTTTGTCCCTGAGAGAGTGTGTTGATCCCATCTGCACTATAAGAGGAGTACAGTGACACTGCCAGGGAAAGATGTTAATCATTGCTCAGGAGAGATGAATGGTGACACAGTAACTAATGAGAACAGCACCATAATCATCTTATTACAGAACAGGCTGCTGCCTTTTCTTTTGGATAAGATCATAAATATCATGATTTGTCTTATTTTTATGAATTTCCTATAATGAATGATGCAGCACTACATTGGTGCATTAAGTTAGAAGTACGCATCTTACTTTTTCAAAGAACAAAACTGAAGTCTAATTAATCTTTTGGTTGAACTTGCCATCATATTCATATATCATGCTTTACAGTAATTATATCAGACCATAAATTGATATATTTATGGTCTGATAAATCCAGACCATAAATTCACTTCAGTTTGAATATATTACAGCGACAGTAGTCTAATGCTGAGAATCACTGAAGCTGGAACAAAAGTTTAGTTTAGGTTGAGATGAAGCTCTTACCTTCTTTGTGGGATCCTCCTGGAGTTTGGAAAAGAAGGAGGCAACAAGATGAACAACAAACATCTTGATGTGCAACACAAATCACCATGAAAACTCTTCCAGTTGGTTTGTTAATGAAATAAAAGAAAAGACATTTAAGTGTGTGCAACTACTGAAATACATAAAGTCTGTTTCTTCCCTCCTGATAGTCTTGTTTTGTACCACTGTACAAAATTCAATGATTAACAACAAGCCAAACCCCTTGATCATGTCCTCCAATCTCTCTGGCTCTCCGCCCAACCCTTTCTTTCTTTTAGTTGGTGATCAACACTCGACCTTTACTGAAGATCTGCAGAAACCTCGGGTCAGCAAAATATTAGTAAAGACTCAACAAACGTCAAGGAAATGAGTGACATTTTTCTTTTGTGAAGCATGGTCGATGACTTAGCTTAGCCCCATGACTATGACAGCTTTCTGAAAAACAGTTTAATCTATTAAAGATACCACTAATACCAAAGATATATGTATATGATGGAAACGTCAGGGAAGTAGACAAACAATTGAATGAGATAACGTCTCAACAAGTAGCAGCCCAACTAGTCATTACAAGCTCATGTTGTGCAGCCAAACATTGTAAAGAACATTTTATATTCTAGTGGAGATCCCAAAGTTCTGAAATATTTGACACAGAATATTGTGAAAATGTGTATAAAACGGTGCACAGAAGATATAGAATATTTCCATTTGATGGAATAGTTGAGACATTTGAACATCAAATAGCTTCAGTGAAGAATTGGAACAAGCTGATAGAGAATATTTATGATACTGTATAATAACATGATTTTAACAACCTTAAGGCAACTTAAAGGAAAACAAAAAGGGAAAAATCTGTATGTTAAGGCTTAAAGTAACTATATTGTACAGGCAGTATGTGTGCCACATCCATGCTTTTCCAATTCCCACATGTCCCTCTTCACAGATATGTTCGGTCTGTAATGACTTGAGATTGTTCACAATACTATATGAAATCATTAATACACATTTGATTTCATCTCTTTGGTGCCTTATGACCAACGAAAATCTTGATTATATTGTGAAAATTTCCATTCTTCACTTAGTTTTTCATCATGTGTCTAATATTTTGTTACTCCCCGGTGTGAGCTGTATAATACAAAATAAACAAGAAATCAAGACTGAGTAAAACATAGTACATTTTTAATCAACTGACGTCTTCCCCTTAAATATGCAAACATGAAAAAATATGGCATCTCATCTGTATATGTAGACACCAACAGGGATGCACTCAATTCTATGTATTCAAAATGTTCACAGAAACTGCAGATTATGTCACATTACTTTCACTGACAGTAATAACCCAACTTAGATGGATACATACTCGTGCTTTTTCTGAGGATTTACATTTGAGTACATTGAGCCAGATGAAAGCAAACTGATCCCTGACCTGCATAACACTGAAACATTGTGGTAAACCAAAATGTCAGTCTGTAAATTACAACTGTGGGCATGTAGTTTAGGCAGGACGTCCCACAATAACGGGTCTATTTCTTGTCAGCCAAATCCAAGTTAGGTCAGTAAGGTTTATTGTTGGGCTAATTTGACAGATTTAAATTAGGTTCCAAGGTGATTCTGAGTCATTTATTTGCTTCCACTGAAACGGGAGAATTGTGTGAGATGTACTGTGAGATTTAAGCAAAGTAAAAATAAGAAATCCACATGGAAACATTTAACGACCCAGTGCTCTGATGTAAATCTCAGTCCATTTTCCAATGACCATAATCAAACACTGCTCTTGTGTTCAAATGACATTTTGGAGTTGTATTGTCATAGCTCGGGTTAAAAGCTTTTTAACGATCCCTCCAGTACTAAAAACAAACCACCAGATATCATCTGAGGCTTGTATCAGTTATCAATCTCCGGTGTTGACCATGTGTGCTTCATTCATTTCTTCTTCTTTTTTCTTTTCCCTTTGTTGTTGTTATTATTGTGAGGTTCTGTATCAAGTGCGCTCTGATTGGTGAATTCCTGCTTCTGATCTTTAGACCACTCCCTCTGAAGCTGCCGGAGCAAATCAGGAGTCAACAGCCCATCTCTCACCAGGCGACTAGCTAGAGAGCTGTCCATCTCTCCTGAGCCTCTTCGTCCCCTCAAATGATTACTGCTGGCACTTGCATTATTACCACCTGCTTGTCCACCCCTGCTGCCTTGTGGGTTAGTGATGGTTGGGTCAGTGGCTCTGATGAGGCGGGTGATATTTCGGACACCCTGTTGTATGATATCATCAAGTTCCCGCTGGGCTTCCCGAACCAAGCCTGTGTCTGGAAACATGTCCATGAAACGGTAGCTGCAGAGACGGACAAAAATACAATGTTATACTGTGAAGAAGACGAAATATGATTATGATTTTGCACACAACCAATTGATGATTACGTCAAACAACAACTTCCCATAATAAACCCAATTAAATGACAGGTAGAAGAAGAAATGTTAAAAACATGACTTTACCTTAACCAGAGGTACAGATCTAACACATCATGAACAGCTTCCAAGTGAACCAGGTCTTTGATGTTTTTGGGTGCAGACAGAGGCCAGCTGACATGGCGACCCACCCAGTCAAATGTGAGGGGCTCGTCTCGACTGAACTGACGGGCAAACTAACAGAGAAACAACAAGATTCAAATCAGTGCAACAAAGCTGTAAGCACAGGACAGTCTGCAAATCAAAAAGGAAAGCTGTTCAAACTTTAGTATCATATCCTTATTATTATTATTATTATTATTATTAATAATCCAAATACAGGATCATATATATAAAAAGTAATGCTGGGCAACGCTTACAATTTTTTTAATTGCGATTAATCGCATGATTTCTTTGCGATTAATCCCATTGTTATGCACAAAGTTCAATAATGAATTCAAAAGTAGTGTATTGCGCACTTGGTTTAAACAAATAAGGTGTTTTTTAACAGCAGTATTCCCTTTACACAGTAGCAGTTAAAATGATTCTGATACTAGATATTCAGCCGGTGCTCACAACTTTTTTTTCATGTGTGTAATAGATGCAATTTGAGATATACACCTTGAAAACTGCAAACCTATCTACGTCATGTTTTTTTTTATGTTTTTTATGTTAAATAAACTAAACTAAATGATATGCTTATTATAAATATTCCAAACAAAAAAAACTTTAAAAACTCTAATATGTGTGGTATTTGTTATAAATGTACGTTGGTACATAGAGGGTAATAAGAAACTGTACAGGGAGGAACTTAGGACCCAGGGGAATGTAGGTGAAGCATGGGAACCTGGGAGTTGCAGTTAAGAGGAGTTTGTTCTCGTGCTATGTTTATTTAAAAACACGAAAATATGTATTTTGATATTGTCACGTTTGATCCTGTAACGAGACGATTGTGCGCGTGTGTGACACAGGAGGGACCGACGGTGACCGAGTGAAGGGGGGGTTCCGGACCGAGGGGAGCGGCGGCAGCAGCAGAAAGACACACACACACACACACACACAACTATGACCAATTATAACTATCACTGTAATGAAATATTTTGCTATGCATTTACATCATTTGCTTCTTGACCACTCTACAAGCAAGAAGGGGCTAATATTAGAATTTACAAAGTGACCCTGATTCGCAAAGGTAACACTAACTTAATTCTGGACACAATCTTATTTAACAGATTTATATTTATGATATAGATATAAAGTCAGAGAGCAAAAGTAAAGTAGCTATAAAAAGTGTTCATCCTTTCTTGGACTAGAACAATGAAAGACTGAATCAGTTTCTGTTAAACAGAAACATCTTAAATGTCAGAATAAAAACAAACTTCTGCAAACTGATCTAAATAGCTAAATTGCCAAGAAAATATATAGTATATCTGATATCGAGTATATCTGATTGATGACTACAGATCAAATGTTTTGTTTGACATTTCACATGTAAGCCTCGTCTGACCTCAAAAAACCCAGACACTGTTGTTACCATTTATTAATAATTTCTACTTTCCCGTTAGTGTTGCCTCTGCTCATCAACCCAACCATTTACATGGTTCACACACATTTTTATCAATTCATTTCCAAGACTTTTCCATGCATTTAATGACCAAACATTCTCTGAAATGTACATGCACGCATGAAAAATAAGAATAAAAAGGTAGGAGTCTGACGTTACTCCATGCAGAGAACAATGTAACGTCAAGTAACACGAACATGAAAACATTGTTAAACAAATTTCGATTTTTCTCAGTGAAGCTTAACTGAACCACAAATACAGGTTAAGAAAATGTCCATGACATTTCCAAAACCTTCTAGGATCATTTATTTTTCTGGAAATTACTTAGTTTAAAATTGCATGACTTTCTTTTTCATGACCGTACGAACACTGCATTTACCTCCTTTACTCTCATGCCTTCTTCCCATCCTTACCTTCAGGAAGGAGGTGCATACAAATGGTTGTTTCTTGTTGATGGGAGCCGTGCAGAAGACGTAGCGGGACCTCAGGTTGAGTGGAATATGCTGAATCATATCAGCCAGAAACTTGAAGTCATCAATGTTGCAGACAAAATACATACCGTCCACCTGAGAGAGGCTGACAAATATGTCCTGCGAGAAAGAGGAGTCACAAAGTTTGTCAGAATGAGAAGATGAGGCCACAGCGTGCATCTAATAAAACAAACTAGATGATATTTAAAGTGCAACTTGTCCTGGACTTGAGCGTCTTTCTGTTCGGTAAAAATTTTGCAGTGTCTTCCAGGCACTTATTTGCATTCTTAAGGACCACGTACATCTCTTCACATCAGGTCTTAATCAAAGTCTTAGTAGGTAGGAGAATAAGTGGATGAATAGATGGCTATACTCACAACGAGGTTTGACAGAGAAGCATCAGGTAGATGATAGGCAAACATCTCTATCTGCTCTGCTGTAGGATGGAGACCTGCAGTCTGAGACAAAGGAGGAGACATAAAAGACACTAAATACAATACATAAGTGTTGCTCCATATTCTACCGATACCTTTACCTAAGAGTGTGTGTGTGTTCAATTGTATGCTTGTGTATAAATGATCACCTCTATGGGGTCTACAGAGTGGCTCAGTATTTCCTTCAGAACAGGCAGATCATCTCTGTGCATGGTGGTGACTTCTCCTTCTTTAAACACTGAGGCAAACCTGAAGATGTGACAGGAGACAGGTTTTAGACATTTACTTGACAGAAACAAAAAATTGCTCTCTCTCTCTCTCTCTCTCTCTCTCTCTCTCTCTCTCTCTCTCTTCTCTTCTCCTCTCCTCTCCTCTCCTCTCCTCTCCTCCTGTGTGCATGCTTGTGTCTCTCTCTGTCTGTCTCTTCTCTACCACCTTTAATCCTCCTGAATGGGGATAATGTGAGTGAAAAAGAGACTGACCTTCCTGCACGGCCAGATATCTGCAGGGCTTGTGATGTGCTGATGGTCTCCATCTGTTTCTCCCCTTTCTCATTAACATTAGGCTTTACCAGACTGTTGAAGATTATACGTTTTATACTCCTGGAGAGAGACGAAGAAAAGCAGACAAATGGATAAACGTGAGCTGAGTTGATGGAATCTATACATTAATCAAAATGTGACTATTACACTGCCTTCGTAAAGCTTGAAGATTAAAGTCTTGTTAAAGCGAGAAAAAAGGGAAATGCCTTAATAGTGTTACGAAACGCATGATGGTACTTACAGGTTGAGGCCCATGCCAATAGCATCGGTAGCAACCAGTATCTTGCAGGGGTCCTCAGGGTCATTGAACTTTTTGGCCTGTGCCAGCTTGGTGCCTGAAAATCACAGAACAACCAAGCTTAGTTTCAAAGTCTGGAGCTCTACAAAAGTCTCTATCACACAAAAGGCTCAAACAATGGTTTCTTTGATTTTTAGGACATAATTAATTGATTAATTGATGAAGACACATTCATAGAAAGGCTTTATATTTTAAAGACTGAGGACCACGTTGACATTAGGTCTTTTCCTTACAAACAGACATACATTTATTTTAACATCCTTTAAAAAAAATACTCACCTGGAGGTAAACTCCCATAAATTACAGCACATTCCTGTCCTCTGGCCTCAATCTGTCTGCTTATGGAGTAGATGTCATTTTTACTGAAGCAGACGATGCAATCTCCTGGTCTCAAGTTGTCTAATGACTCCACGGCATGATCCAAGATTGTGAATGGAGTTAACCGCTTGTAGGTGTTGACCTTAAGAGAGAGGGAGGAGCGGAGGGACACAGAGAGCGTTTACCCAAACACAATGATTGAAAAATAAAAAACCAAACAGTGAATAACGTCAGTGAGACTCTTCTCTTCCTGCTGCACTACATATAAAAGCCTCACCTCCACCTCCTCTCCAGTGGTGTACATCAGCTCTCTGATAAAGTCTATGGCTGCAGGTTCACCACACACATGGATCTCCTCTGCACAGAGACCTACACAAATACAAAGATGTCAGCTGCCAAAGTTGGAAATAAATGAAATAAATCATAAAACTCAAAAAAGTACAAAGAAAACATGCAAAATCTGCATAACTTAAGTTTGTTAGAGGTGTGCTTGTACATATTTTGTTTGTGTAAACAAACTGCAAATATTCAGAGTGAGCTTTATTGACTGAATGGTAAAAGAAAGTTTTAGATGATACTCATTCGTTTAGTCTTAGGTCAAATAAATTACAGGGTGAGATAGAGAAAAAATAGCTCCTCAAAAGGTTGTGTGTGTGTTTATTTGACTGGCTGTTTGTTTTTGAGTGTGTGTTACAAACCCAGCAGTGCTCTGGTCCAAGCCCAGCCTCTGGAAGGATCTCTGATCATTTGAATTTCATCGATTACAGCCACCTCGTCTGAAGACAGACATACAGAAAGAAAAACAAACCTGGGCTGAATAGTCTAGGTGATGCCATCTCTTTGTTTATCAATGAACACAAACAGAATTCCCATCAGTGCTTAAACTTCTGCAACAACAAAAACATAAATATATAAATGTTACTTCATTCATTTATGGATAGTGAATAGTTAATTAGAATTATTTTAATTCAACAGAATCACAACTCAAACACTTGTCCCATACACAGGCTAGATTCATTTCATCTTGTTTTTTGTGTTTAAAAGAGCAGAGAGTCCACCTTTTAGAAAGAGACAGCAGTTAAACATTATTTTTTAATTTAGCTGATACAATCTGATAAGATACAATTCAATGTAATGTCCAACAGAGAAGTGTTTTCTTGTTATACGTATGCTAGTCAACAGAAATGTTTGTTTACTTACAAGGTGTGGTGACACTGCACATCTCAATGGTACAGGCCACATGACCAGACGCTCGACCGTCTGAGTCCATGAAGGTCCTCTCCTCTCCAGTAACCAAGTCACATGGCACACCCTGGAAATACAAACGGGACAAGACTCAACAGTACGGTGTGGTGAGCAGAGAGATAAACAATGACATCTTAAAAATACACACAAACATGATAGACACAGTGAGATAAAAGAGATTTGTCTTTCTCGGATTTAAGACTTTTTCTACTTGTGTAGTGATACTCCCCAAGACCTTTAGATGACAGAAGAAGACAAACACGTACGGCATTGTTGCTCTTCTCAAAGATCTCGTGGGCCAGTAGTTTCAGGGGACCACAGTAGACTCCCGACTTAGCAGCCAGGTAGCGCTGGATGGCGTGGTAGGTTTTACCACTGTTAGTGGGACCAGCATGGAAAATCACCTTCCTCTGGATGGCACGAGCCTCAGGGTACCTGAAGAACACACACACACACACACACACACACACACACACACACACACACTGTAACAACAAAGTCAAATTGTGCATATTACTACACATGAATAAACCAGTGCTGAGTCAGGCTCTATGATACTTACCAGTTAGCTGGGACTCTGAGGTCTGAGATCTTTCTCAGGTCATCCATACAGTCCAGCATAGGAAAGATTTGCTTGGCATGACGCATAAAGTATGGGTACAGGTCATCAACATGACCTGTATAACAACAGACGTTAAAGTTTATTAAAGTTTGAATTCAATAAATGAATCAGTATGATCTCTTGACACAACTCCATCTTGAGGTTTAATTAAAAAACATCAAACCTCCTCCAGAGCAGATGTCACTAAGGATGATGTGCAGATCAGCGGGGAGTGATGTTACTTCCAGGACAAACTTTCTGAAGCTAATGAAGGCCTGGTGGAACAGACGAGCTGTAGACACACATAAAAACACACACAAGGCACACCATGCAGGTTAAATTTCTGTCTGCATCAGTCTGACAAAAATTCACAAGATCAGGGCACAGCTGATCTCCACCGACATGATGATCATTGGCAATTAGTCATCATTTTCTACAAAAGTTTATGCTTTTAACAAAAATAAAGTTATCTGGTTGATGACAACATTTATCAGGACAAAGAAGTGCCACACATTTATTTCACAACAACAACAACAACAACAACAAAGTGGGACATGATGATTCTTAAAACAACTGCAGTAAAGACTGATGTTGAGCCCAGACAGTCTGTTATGTCTGTATGCTATGGTGACATAACTGCATCTTAAACTTTATTTAAAATATTGTTTGAAGTAAATGTATGTTTTAACTTTTCCGATTCTCTCCCCATGTATGTGTGATCATATTTTAAATACTGATTGATGCTTTGCATTTCTTTACTATGGAATGTAAATAAATGTCTTTATGGCTAGAAATTTGGTAACGTGTCTGCATTTCCAAAGCACAATACTACCTGCCTCTAAATCAAAAGTGTTTAATCAGAAACATATAAATTGGCATTAAAATAATAATATATTGCCATCTGTGAAAAGATGTGAATTATTTTCTCACCATCCAGGCCATGGTCTGCTGCCAGCTTCTGCATCTCCTTCTTCTTATAAAACCGATTCAGAACTTTCAGCAGTTCACCTGGAGCAGAGAAACTATTATTCTATTATTCTATTATTGATCTATTATTAACACAGATTCAATAATAAACACACTGCATTTAAAATATTGTCCATTTATCTCTCACCTCGTTGTCGGAATAGCTGAATAATTCCACAAACCTATGGGCCACTTACACTTAAAGTCAAGACGTTCTTGAAGTAAATGTGCTCACTTTTATCGAGTGGTTGCGTCAGCTCCACTCCCACACTGCCATCTGACAGGCAGTCCGTCCGCAGAGAGATGGGGACAAACAGAGAGGTGTCCGGAGGCTTTGGAGAGGAGCTGTTAGATGAAACATGTCTGCTGCAAACAGCCGAACCAGCCCGATGTTGTTTGTGTAACAAACCAGACCCAGAAGACACATGACAGTTGTCAGCAGTGGTGCGGGTAGTCCGGGTGCTAATATGGCGTTGAAGTCGAGAAAACAGATACACACACCGGTTCACTGACATCGCTGCGAGTCGTTTGTACCCCGGGTGTCGGCACCTCCTGCTGGCTACGTACAAAGCGTGTGCTACTGTCGCTCCATGCTGCCCAGTAAGTCTAAACGTGCGAATTACACAGAACCCACTTCACCAGAGGACGGTCAACACTAGTCGCTTCCTGCTGATACAACGTGGAGCAGGACCAGTCGTTGTATAGCTGCCCACAAATGTGCCTGTGTTGATATTGAGCATAAAATAAGTTTGTATTCAAAACGTGGTGAGAATTACTCGCCTAAATGAGTAAAAATGATTCGATGATATCGTATGACCGAAAAAATGTTTTTGTTTTAGAATACAATGTAGCAAAGTAATACCATTATAAACAGGCATAAAAGGACTTCTTTATAGCTGAAACCGAAGATCGTCTATGCAACACTGATGATTGATACAGCGTATCTTCGAATACTCATCACCTGCCTTGAGTATAACGATCTTTGAAGGTTTCCAAGGCCTTGCATTAACTTGTGTGAACTCTTCAGAAAGGACTTTCTATTTGTTGTTTTCAAAATTGAAAGATGCAGACTTGTAGTCCTGTTCACGTCTGGTAAATTAGATACGCCTTGTTAATAAAAAGCAATGATGATAATGAGTATCGATCATTCCTTATCTCCCTCTCTGTTATAATTCAAGACAAATTAATATAAAAGTTCTTATTTCCTAAATGTATACATTTCCCTTGTCTAGTAGTAGGCTTGTGGCCAGAATTAGAGATATATGGATGGCATAACCCATAATTCACACCAGCCCCCAAAGAGCATTACTTATCAAAGTTGTGACTACTACGTACTTTGTGCAATGTTCCATCAGCTGTATTTGAATACCTAAAATATTTACAATGAGTCAAGCAATTAAAGTCTCTCTGAAACCTCTCATATAAGTTCCCCAGGTGGTAATCAATTGAAAAAGCCGTACACAGACTAATGACTTGACAAACTTCGTTGAAGGCGTTTAAAGAAAGAGTTTTGTTGAAAAGATATTCTGTATAAATTTGCTTTATTCACGATTCATTTTGGCTATATATTTGGGTTTGGTGTATATACACACATCATACACACACACACACACACACACAAACACACACACGCATATTGATGGCATGATTAGACATTGTGTAAAGAGTAACATGCAGTAGATAAGACGGGCAGAGAGTTTTGGCCTTTAAGTGTTTCTTCATTACCTTGGAAGGTATTTAAAGTACACCAAATAAACCCAACCTGTACAGTGTTTGGAAAGACACAAAATGTCTCAGACAGAAAGACAGCATTACCTGCAAATTAATTACACTGTTCCCAAACTAAATAAAACCATATTGCAAAGGAACAAATACATCTGAACTGTAGACGTGTGTTCAGAGGTTTTTGAAATTAAACATAACATGACAGCATGACTTGTACATGAAAGAGACAAAAAGCAACCAAATATTGTACTTCTTAGCCAGTCCAATAAAAACAAGTAGTGATGTATAAATGTCAGCATAATTTCAAATATAGACACAGGAGATCTCTGAGGCGAAGCTGTCCTTGAATGATGTTAAGTTTCAGCTTCCATGAAACAAAGTTCAGCATCGAAGGGGGAAGTGCAAAACCGGCCACAGATCAGAGCTTACAGGCAAATTCAACCAACACACAAGACCGCTAACATCACCCAACTGTGTGCGTCTTTAAAGCAGGACCTAAACAGCCGGTCTGAGCGTCACAGTGGAAAATTGTTGGATTCTACAGTATATTGATTCAGCATCCCTTCCAGCGCTAACAATAGCAGACGTGCGCCATATTTTTAACATTAGTATTCTACTTATACCACACCAAAAGGCCCAACAATGCTGCAACCTGAAAACAGAAACAGAAAGTGAAACTGAATGTGAATCTACAGTCTGCTGATTGAAAACAAAAGGAGAAAGCGCTTCTCATGTGATGGTGACCAACATACATTTTCAGGGGCAAGAAGCCGGACAACTTACAACCTTTTTTGAAGCTTTGAATTTAAGATAAAGAAGAAAATCTATTTTTTACATCAACCGACGGAACGTAAGTGTTCAGTTAATCCAAATAAACATTTAATTAAAAAAAATGTGTTTTTTAATCTCCCTCTACAATTAAATTTGTGGTGCACAAAGCACTGAATTCTAACTCCAAGTTATTCCAGATAATTCACATATCTAGATGGGAAAATAATGTTTTTTTTGTGATTTGGGTGAACCTACCCATAACATAATTTCGGGAAAACAAACAATGGTTTCTATTCTTCAAGATTAGTCATAAATAAACAGCACTTTAAATATCAAACAAAAGGCCTTGTGCAGATCAGTTTGGAGGTAATCCTGTAGTAACCACAGAGCTCATCAGTGAAAATGCATCAAATATTCATCTTAACATGAGACTAAAACGTCGTGTTGAGCTCAAGAATCTTGAACAAGCGGTGGATTTGAACGCATGATGCTTTTACAGTTACGACTAGTCCATTTGTAAATCGACAAAAAAAAATATTTTGAGGTTCGATGAATTGTTTCTCTGGTTCGAGCTTCTCCAAAGTGAGCACTTGCTGCGTTTCTCTCCATTAGATTTGTAGACGCCACCTCAAGCGCTGCGATTACTGCGATGGACCCATTCTACCTTCTTTCTGACATTTTACAGACCGATTAATGGAGCTTTAAATTATATATATTTAGTTCAAATGATTTTATGAAATAAATGTCACTAAAAAGATAGTATCCATCGTGAATCAAACATCGCTTGAATGGAATGAAATGTGGACGAAAACTGAAAACATGGAAGAGTGGAAAATGTTTTCATTTTCACAAAACAGCCACATTTGAAAATGAAATATAAGATACAATTTATGTTAAGATGAACATTTGTTGCACTAAAAAGACATTTGCATGGAAGAAGCAGCCTATGGGCGGCTACAACATACTTAACTGTGAAACTCTTGATTTCCTGGCTAGATGAACGAGAACACAGCGGCATCACCGTAGCTTAAACTCCAGTATTGTGAATAAACACAGAGCGCGCGTTGACTCATAGCTTAGCCTCTTGTGTCCTTCGTTCTGGCTGATCAACCCACATGTCTTGAATACTTTAAATCACTGGCTATCCCATCCAGACTTTTGAAATTTTGTAACGGGGGTGAGGATGCCAGAGGAAGTCCAGGGTAAGTGTTGTCCACCTATGCAAACAAAAGAAGCTCCTCTTGCAGAAGAAAGGGATAAATGGTGTGGTTGTCGTCTGTAGCCTTCTCCTCTTTTCCGTCTTTGCTCCTGGTTTTTTATGCTTTCAGCAAACTGAGACTGTATGGCTTCACTTGTGTGTGTGTGTGTGTGTGTGTGTGTGTGTGTGTGTGTGTGTGTGTGTGTGTGTGTGTGTGTGTGTGTGTGTGTGTGTGTGTGTTTTCAGCCTGAGACCTCAAAATCAAACAGGCTGCCTCTCTGTTCCTACCTTGGGGTTGGTTTGATTTGCACTCTTACCTTGACATTTAGCTTTTAGCCTTCTCGGATCGTATGCTTGTGCGTCTGTATGCGAGTGTGTTTCAGTCCTGGGGGAGAGAGTGGAGGTGTCGGGCCGCTCGCATCTGAAGCTGTGGAGTAGTGATGGGCATGTCTGAATGTATGTTATGTGTATTCATGTGTACATTTCTCAGTCCAGGGAGATAGTGGGGCAGCCCTCACACCTCTGGCTGTTCAGCAGTGAAGAGTTGGTGTGTTTCTGTGTGCATTTTCAGTTCATAGCATCGCAATCACATCTCTGGCTGCTCTGCAGTAACCGGCTGGGTTCGGGGCTCAGGCGACTCGTAGCGCTGGAAGTTTCTTTTCCTTATCTTCTCTGGAGCTTTTCTCCACAAAACAATCTCCTAAACACAGAGGCAGAAGAAAGTATGCACAAAAACATGTATTACTTATAATAATCCCAATTAAAAAAAATCTAGTGGCAGCGTTTACATTCAGTGATTCTTACTGACATATTATATAATTGATTTGCGTGAAAGTGTTTTACCTGCTGTTTAAAGTATCTCCTGTCCTCTTCATCTACCAGCACCAGATTAAGGAAGTAGCGTACAGAGAACTTCTTGTTGACATCCCTCATGGTGGGTGTCAGGTCATATCCTGTAAGGACACAGAAGATGTGATACACTGTCGCTCAATCTGTAAGAACAAATATGCTATTCAAAGGATTTTATAAGAGGGAAACTGACACCCTGATGATATGATACGACTTACAGTTGACTGTATATTTTTGTAACTGAAAGAGAAGACGAATGAGAAAACAACTTACCTGCCAGGAACAGTCTGATAGGAATGGATTCTCCTTTAACTGGAGCTCCATCCATGATTTCATACTTTGCAACCGTCTCTGTCTCTGTGGTAGTACTGGGACCTAAAACAAAGGACAACAATAACATTAAGTTAAGTGATATATAGAAAGTGGAGCAGAGCTGACATACATTTCTGTTCTTCTTGGGACCTAAGTAAACCAATGACAGCATTTCACAGGTAGAGAAACCCCAGAGAAGATGAACTACAACGTTAGCACAGAGTCAGGCTGCTGTCCATTCACATGTACCCACCATGTGTCAGATCTGTGTTGGTTTCAGTTTACACATGGCTTCCCTGTTCTCTTACCTATGCCTGTTATCTCCTTCTTGATGAGCTGGAGCTCCATGTGTTGGATCTTGATCCTGACCAGCAGGAAGTAGATCTTCCCAACAATCACGTCCTTGAGGTGGTATCTAACAAAGAGACGCATCAAGAGAAGCTGCTCAAACTGACACGGGTCGTATTTGGTTTTCTGTTTTGCTGAGGAGGCAATACAGTTTTCACCAGGGAAGCTACGTTGATCTTACTTGGATTTATTGTATTCAAACTCAATGTGCAGACAGTCTTCTATGCCGACCTCCATCTTGATCGAGTTGTTGACATCTGGGTAGGTGGCTAACTGGTGGACAATCAGCTCATATTCCTTCACTAGGTCAGACAGACGCCGAACTATTGTCACCCTGAGGAAATACCTGTGAGAAGAGCACACAGATAAACACAAGCTTTAAAAGTCTGGCAGAAACGACACTGAACACGTTTGCACATACCTAAGTCAAACATTAGATTTGTACTAGTTGTCCTTGTACTAGTTGTACTGTTGTCAGCGTTGGGCTGTTTCTGAGAGATATTAATAACAATATAGGGCAGCAACTAAAAGTATTATCAATTAGTTAACTCAATTTTGATCATGAAAGTTTTCAGAAGTTAAAATCACATATTTCAGTGTTGATTTCAGCACTACTGATACTAATATCAGCAACATATGCATTGATCCCTGTGGGGATCTCTCTACAGTGGTGTAACAGCACAAGATGAACCAGAGAAAAGCTCTGCTGCAGACCGTTTGGCTCCATAATATTGAACGTGCATACTAGATGCTCAAGTTCCCGGCCCATCATCAACATCACATGGGTGTCATAAATACATCCCCATGTATTTAATATGATAAAAAGAAGATGCCTTGTGTCAAACTGCGTAATAAACATACCTTAGCCGGACATTTGCTCCAGTATAGGACTCATAGGGCTTCTCCACCTGCATGAACTCAAAGTCGTAGCTCCTGTTCTGGGTGAGTTCTCCAGGTAGAGCCAACTCTTTCACCAAGTCCACGAATTCATGGGTGTTGCTCTTATCAGAGAACAGCTCTGAAACACAACAGAGGCGATTTAGAGCGATGCCGTATATTTCAAAAACACACAACAGAAAGTTTTATACATTAGTTTGCTTTAGATTCCCTGCTCTTAAAACACAATGCTGTTGTCGTCATCACCACCCTCCTCCTCCTCCTGTTGGAGCTGGAGGAGGGTTCAGCTCCACTGTGTCAGGCTGCACATGATGACCACATGCTCTGCTAAACCTTTTAGCCACATGAGAAAGCCAGCAGTCTACAGTTGACAAGTACTTTTTCAGGCTATAAAGCAATGCATTCAATTAGCATTTCAAACATTTCATGTCATTAGTTGCATAAGGCAATTTAGAAGTGTTAAATAAAATTAAAATTAAGCAACAAAAGAGTTGGGTACACTCATTAAAATCTCCATACACCGTACTTTAATCACACTCACCTATCTGTCCAACAAACTCAATGCGGATGCCCTGATGCTCCAGTCGCTTTCCTCCCTGCTTCACATTTAGATTCACCTGGAAAACATTTTCGAGTAGATCAAATGTCATATGAATCAAAAAGTACAATAACAGTTTGACACATTACATATTTATCAATATATTTGCTTCTTACAGAGAAAAACTAGGACACCCACTCTTTATAGACCACACAATATCTCTGAGATGAGCTATCCCTTGTTGTTACAGATATATTGGATGCTACAATATTGGTTAATAAAGCCGATACATCCGCTGATACATTTGTAATGCCTAAACATAGATGCTTCACTTCCTTCTGAGGTCAGAGCAAATCTTTCACACACATCAAAGGAACCTTAATTTCCCACTGGGCTCAGTTAAAGAGAGGATCCCAAAATAGTGTAGTGGAGAGGTCCATTATCTGCCTACTGAGTACTGTTAACTAATAAATAAAAGACAGCTAATAGAAATCATGCTTCGTGTAGGAACGCCTTACTGAACCATGTGGAGCTCTGAATGCCACAGTATAAATAGTTTACCTTGCCAGACACAGACTCTCCGTCGTAGAACAGGTAGTGTTTCTCCACTTTCCCATCTTCTGTCTTCAACTCGGCTGTCTTTCTGTTCTCTGCATCATTCAGCAGTACGTCTATCTCACATACGGGCCCAAACAAACCTCCAAGGAAACTCTGAAAACAATGAACGGTGTAGAAAACAGTGCATTACACACAAAAACAAACACGCAGTATAAGAGAGGAAAAAGTAACTAACTGGTGATTGTCAGAATGTGTTGACTAAGACTGTATTCAGAGCAAATAAGGAGGTATCGTGAACAGAGGATTCTTGCTGTATTAACCTGAAAAGCCTTAACTGCATAATTTAAAGCAGAACTACTGTCAACATCTTTTTTTCAATCTTCAGGGTTCGTCGTTCTTGAAATGCTGCAGGTCAAAAGATGTCTCGAACAACTGACAACTTAACGAAACAACAACAAAAAGGCAAATTCACAGCAAAGACTGGAAAATCTATGACCACCATGATATGCGGTTATTGTGATCTAAGAGACTGAAATACAATGTCACAATTTTCAGTCTCACATTATAGATAATCATGTCAGGACTGAGGATGCATTCTAGTTTATACAGGATATTGTAGGTTGTTAACACACATCTCTATGGACTCTGATAACAGAAAATGCAGTTTCACAATCTGCAATAATCACAAACTCAACCACCACTAAGTTCACATCTGTACGTATGTGCTCGTGAATGGGCCTAACAATCTTAAGTTGTCTCTAGGTAAATCCTGCACAGCTACTCCCTATCTGTTATTGCCACACTGACTCAATCACTTATCACTTGGTTGCACAGCCACAATTTTTTCCTCTGAGCTGGCAAAGAGTCACAAAAAACATGCTTCAGCATGCAGCAAATCTGGAGGAATCAGCCCAATCATCATCAAGATGTCAGGAGAAACCGGTCCCTGTCTGGACACAAGTGTGGTGCTTTTAATCTTTGTATCCCCTAAAAGGATGCATAGATAACACAGAAAAATCATAAGAGACTCTTAATTCAACCATATGAGCTTCACAAGAACAAACAACATGGTAAACACAGCAACAGTGCATCAAAGTCGGCGAGTGTCAACTTGCAATTGTCCTAAACTAATTGAATCAATAAGCGATCAGCACTTCTCTAACTAGCATTTGCTTTAAACATTAACGTAATTTCAGAGTTGTTGTTGCAATTCAACACGCATGTGTCACACGGTACAATTTCACATTACATCCCATTAACCCAGCAACGTTAGCTAACAGTAACATGTCACTCAGCCCGCTGGCAGCTTCATTCACCAAACATAAACGAGCTCAAAACATATTTAAATTACTAACCAACACTTTTAGTTGCTGTCATCATTAACCAAAGCTGTTGGGCCGTTAGCTAACTAGCCCAAACATCATTGAGAAAGCGAAGACGGCCTCGTACTGATGCTAATTCGACCAACCCAGCTAGCTTTCCTGTCCGTTTAAATACCAAATAGTTGATATCAAGGACAATTGGGGTTCTGTGTAAATGTTGGTATTTTTATGATTTAATAACCTAGTTAATTTCAGTGTGGTCCGAACAGCCGACGCTTTGTTTTTACACTCACCATCTCGGCCGTCTGACAGTCCGATAGTTGAAGCTAACAGCTAGCTTCGCTCTGTGTAGCCAGTCCAACTGAAGCAGGAGGGAGTATCAAGGCTGGCCGTCATGTGACCCGTCATGTGTGCTCGGAGTACCTTTTCTTTTATTAACAAAAGGTATTAATAAACCAACTCCACAGTCAGTTGGGTAGTTTGGGTAGTTTTTGGGGTCAACAGAAAAGTAATGAGAAATTATATTTTGATGTTTTATATATGTGATATATCCTAAAAAAATGTATACATATTTATACTAAATTTACTTTATAAATAGACTTTATATATATATAAAGATAAAATGTATATGATGCATTACAAATCATAAATAACTATAAAAAGCATTATAGGTTATGTTATTAATAATAAATAAAAAAGCATGAGAATAGAACATGAACATGAGAATAGACATTAAACTTTTAGGACAAAAGCAGCATAAAGTCAATACAACTGAACAACAATACGTAGTGTCTAAGTTCCTAATTCAAAACAATTTTCCAAATTTAACAACAAAATTAAAGCACTAAAAGGATAATTAGTGGAAGTATAAGAGGTATTTTAAACAACATGAGCCACTCCAATATTGTATTGTAGTGATTATTTTGTCCACCAGAGAGCATTGACAAGCTTAATTTTCAAATGTAAAATAAATGTCCCACTCAGTACATATTTTGGTCGCAATTTTTGTATTATCAAATTGAAGAGACCCCTGTCAAAAACGTTTATGTTATGTGTCTATGTTAGAAAATAATAAAACTATATCAGACAATATTATTTCCTCAAATATTGATATCAGTGTTGGCCTCCAGGTCGGTCAGGCTCTGATTAAAGTGGCTAAATGTGATCTGTAGATCTAGACTAGAACTAAACAAGGGACACATTATGATTATGAAGTAATGAAATTAACCAAGTCATGAGGTAATCTGATGTCTTCTCCCAATATGAATCCTGGAGTTGTTTCTGGATAATTACAAACTCACTTAAACAGCAGATATCAGGATAGTTTTGATAAAGTCTAGTGAAAACACAATTGATACTGTTGTTATAAACCCTTTATTTTACAATACAAATTAGCCAACGCACAGCATGTTGAAATGCGTGCATGTTCACAACACGTATTTTGAATATGTTTCAGCTCACAGTGGTTAAGATTGCGTGAATTCGTTCCTGAGGGGTTGGGGTTTGCAAGATTCTCTTGTTCAACTTTGCAAACAAGAAGTTCCCAGAAGATGTTGCATAACCCTCCTGGGTAAGTGTAAATTGACACAACATTTGAGACAACGGGATCAAATAACATAAATAAATCTTTGTGTATGTTTTAAAGGAACACATGCATCATAGCTCCAAAAAAATGGTTGGACCCACAGCTGCACAGCGTGAGTAATGCATGGACAAAGGCGTCATCTTATTGCACCAGTATTAGAATTATTTCAAATTTTATAGTAAAAAGCACATTGCAACTTACACAACTTATCGTTACACAACTTATCGTTTCCACAACAAAGCACAAATACAGGTCACTGTCAACTTATTCTAAATTAAAGTGTGTAAATGTCTCATTTATGCAGACCATTCTTCTACTTTGGCAGATACTTTTTCATTGTCTACAGTTTTATATATTTTGCCCTTGAAGACCCACCAATAACACTGAGAATATAAAATATATATTAGGCCTTTGTCAATCTCTGAGCAACTATGTTTTTACACCACCAGGTGGTGATGCAATATTAGGTTTACTATTTGAATAGACAATGTGGAAATAAAAACAGATGCTAGCCTTGTGAATGTTTCTTAGAGTGGGTGGGTGTACACGGTCTACAGCTGCAGAAGGTGGTCTTCTCTCAGCTCCTGCGCTGCTGGTTTTGCCTCAGCAACCAGAGACCTGCTTGGAAACAACCGCCTCATGCCCCTGATGTCCCCAACTACAAGCAGAAAAACAAGGACAGATCAGACTTCATGGAGCAGAAGAAGGAGGACATTGAAAACTATTGAATCCTTGCAACTCAAGATCTTTTCCCAAAAAGTTACCTTTGTATTGCTCCCCATCTTTCTCTGTCCAAGACTCTCCGGAGCCTGTCTCACCCAAGGCCCAGTCTGCCATGAATGTATCTGCAGAGCCTTCATAACCTCCAGAACCATCCTCAGCCTCTCCAGGGGACTCCCCCTCTTCACTTGTCATCGGCTTTTCCTCCTCATCCATCTCTAACTCCATTTCGTCCTCCCTTGGTGGACGCTCATCCTCCTCAGGCTCAGCCTCTCTAGAAACATAATGTCAGATATTGAAAAATGTTAATGGGGTTTAGCAGGTTGTAGCTGTCTGCTTTTAGCAGTCTGTCCAACTTCATCATATCAGTAAATATTATGTTATGTGCATGCAAACTCATCATCAATGACATTTTTACTGCATATCAAACAACAACAAAGTAACACAACTTCACAAATTAAACACTCCATAAGTTTTAAAGATCCCCAGCAGACATGTGTTAAGACATATAAAAATACTTAATGTATAAAAAAGAATTCTGTGATTTTCAAGTTTTTCAAGGGGAAAAAAATCAATAAACTACTTAAAAACTATTAAAGAGGTATTTACTCATTCATTCTCACTTTACACCAATTTATATGCATGCAAATATTTTTTGATACATCGACAATTTACAGACCAAAAGATTAATCAAGAAAAAAAGCCCAAATGCACACATATAATTCTGCACAGTGTCAACAACCAAACACCTGTTTGAGTGGAGGAGAGCTTTTCCATGTTAAAGTTGTTACTTCAAAAAAGGATTAAGGCATATTTAATGCTTTACGGTTTTGGTTTACTTTCAAGCAATTGGAGCAGGTAGGCGTTATAACAGCAGCTAATGAATACCAGGTTTCTACCAGTTGCCAGGTGTTTTCACTTATTTTGCATGATTAGACTTCTTCTGACGACTGTGTGGGCGCGTACAAACTGGACTTGATTGGCATCCATCTGACCCTGCTATTAGCTTACATGAAGTTTGGTGTACTCATGTAATGCCTTCCTTTGCCACCGTCGCACTAGTGTTTGCTCATGAGAAATGTTGGGTCTCTGCAAATTAAAGACTACGGCTCAATATGAAAGCGTCAATATGGTAACTTCTGTTGTGATTTGGTGCTAAATTAATAAAATGTACTTGTCTTGACTGACTTTGACAAACCGAAGTCTAATTTGCCAAAATAACTGAAAACACCTGTGTGTGTAGGGCCTTTAAACAGTTTTGAGGATTAAACATCAAAACACATCAACACCCAATACTCTTAAGCTCATAACCGGCTACTGCTGATGGTTTTAAAGAAAAAAGAAAGCTTGGAAAAGCAAAAATGTCTCTGTTCCTTTTAAAAACAGTGTCAACTTGAAATAAAAAAAATTACAGTTTCCAGTTTAAATACTGAATTCTGTTTACTTGTAATCTGGTACTTTTCACACATGAGTATCAGACTAGTGTGGCACATATACAGGTACAAAACAATAGACCAGAAGCAACAGCCCACCAGGCGTCACAGCCCACTTCCTCTCAACACTTCCCTCTGACTTCCTGTTCAAGCTGCAAAAGGGAGGGCTGCTGCTGAGGTCCTGGTGCAAGCTGATGTGGGAGGCCAGATAAGACTCAGACTAACAACACAAAAAATCCCGAAGAATAATCTTCATTTTCAAAGCTATCCATTATCATTCCCTCTGTATCCTTTCCACTGGCTACCTTGTGTCGCCTACACTCCCTGCCCTTTTAGTCTCTGATCCTAAATTGATTATAGAATTGTTGATAGAAGCGTAACAATCAAGTCAGTGTCAGTTGGACTTTTAACCAATTATATTGATTAGACCAGGTACTCATATGATGGTATAGCTCAGCAGAGTAGCATACACAGACAGCAGACAGTTGATTAAATCTATTCAAAGCACACTGTGTGATTTCACCAACATTGTAGCTGGATTGCAGCTGAATAAAACAGAATTTGCGGTTTTCATTTTTGAAAAGTTTCCTTTTCATTTGGTCATTAACGATCAATGTCAGAGGAACCCTAAAAGAGGAAACTGAGGGCTGAGACCAAGACTGAGATACAAACTTCCTCAGCAGTCACACACATTAAAACACACCCACCCACACACACACATACATACACCACCATAACACACAATAAGTTTGTATTTATTGCTAGTTTTTGGCATATTTCACTTCTAATTAAACTAAAACATTTTCTACTGGACACTTTTTCATGACATGTGTATATACCACACATAAATATATCCTTAAAATAATGATCTGTACAAAATTATCTTTCTATTCTATTCTATTTCTCCCTTTAATTCCAGAGTATGAGGAAGTGTCCATCGATGAACATCTACTGCTTTAAATCATGTATACTCCTACATTTGTACTTCGTGACAATTTTAAATTGACCATTAACTCTTAAGGTCGTTCTTACTGCAGATCTAACCTCCGTGCCCCTCTTTATCCCTCCATGTTGTCTTCTATTTTGGCTTTTCTTGGCCGCCTACCTCACACTTATATATTCTCAAACACACACACAAAAGACATGCATACACACAGAGGTTGTGTTGTTGGGGTTTTGTTAATCTAGGTAACAGATCCAATGCAGCATCAGCGTTTCAATACTTAAAAAACAGTATACTATATTATCACAGTGATGGTTGTTTTGTTTTTCCAGACTCATTTTAACATCAAAGTGAACTCACTGCTACAAAGACACTCACATTCGTCAAAGCAACTCATGGAGCAAATAAACCACCCCATCTCCAGTTTGCACACTTTAACAGAGATACACACACACAATACATGAATACTTACAGATACTGTGCAGTTGAAGCAGGCAGTTTGGCTGGTAGGTCTGGACTCCATGCCATTTTAGGACTTTGTTGGGTCACACAGTTGGCCTGGTCTCCCTCTGGGTTACATTTCACAAACTTATACACAGCGGTCCTAGGTGCCCCTAAAGAGAGAGTTTTAATGTTCAATTTGTGTTTTTTATGCAACATTTTATGCAACAATTCACTTCAGTCAAAGTGATCTTCTTGGGCAACATCTGGTTGCTCATCTGGATCAGTTCAGTGTGACAATTAGGGTTTACTAGTTCCGTGTTTGAAGTGTTTCAGGAGATTACAACATTATTCTACAACAGAGTAAAGTGACGGTTGGCCTAATGGGCTTCAGCGTGGTTTATTTTCTTCAGTAATGTGTAAGAATAGGAAGTATTAGCATCACGGCTTCTTTTCTCAACACATCGTAGCAAGTTGGTCATGAAGATTATCTGATGCTAAAAGCATTAACTGTTATTTTCCACCAATATCATCAGTAAAGAAATTAGCCAACAGCAAGCAAGTGTTTCATTGAAAATCATCTGATCGGGGCACCTTGACTGTTTGATGACTGATGTTGAGCATTCATTTGTGGGACAAGTACTCTGCAAAAATCTATATTTCCTGTTTTTGCGCACTGTTGTGTATCACACTGATACTACTGCCAAAGGTAATCTATGACCACCATCCATCATTGATATCTCACAGTTGTATCAATGTTGTTTAATCGAAAATGTGGGTGTTTTTAGATGGGTGTGTGACAAGTAGTTTGAAACTCGTGACAGTAAGAGCTTCACTAAAAAGGCAATAGTAGGCCTATAAACTGATAATAATCTGTAGGTGTCCAGTGTGCATGTTATGTGACACCTATAATAAAACATCATTTTTAACCTTGATTCTACTGACTGAATTGAATATTTAATCAAATAATTACAAGAAGCTGAAACAACAGGTATTTTTCTTTAAAAAAAATATATTTTAAGATTAAACCCTAACATCTCATTAGTGGTTTACAAAATATATCTAAAACACATGTCCCCAGAGTGGCCAAATACTTTGGATATTGAAGGTTAATAAATACTTAAGTAGAGTCTATGGCACTACTTTATTTAAAATAATTGAGTAAAATCAGCTATAATTCAGCATATGTATGAATATCAAAGGATTTTTATTTTTCATTTATAGGGTTTCCCATACGGTTTCCTTCCTCTATATCAAAAATGATGCTATTTGTGTCATGGAAATGAGAGTTCAAAAAGTCCCCATACACCTACACAGTGATCAACAAGACAGAAACTTCACTCGGAAACTGAAACGTCTTTGTTCTTTCCGATTTAATATGAACTCGATTAGGCAGGAACTCCCACATTTTTCCCCCACGAACCTCAAAATGTTGACGTTTGTTCCTCATCGTCTCATGTTATGGTTTGAAACAAATAGTTTAGAGTCTTTAGAGTTGTGTTTTCTGCAGATGCCATCAGCTCAGCAGTGAGGACAGAGAAACCTGACGTTGACATATGAGTCATACTTACGGTAACTCCGTTATGCTGACACAGTGAGTCAAATTAGTGGAACTGTTACCAATTTTACTTGTCAATCAACGACTTCTGACGGCCGTCGGACCCCAGTTTGGACCACTCACGGCTCTGATCTAGTGAGGGTATTCCGGGAAAAGCACTAAAGCTAGGATGTTGACGTGCGTACACTACAACCTGTCCACATAAAGTCGACATAAAATACTGCGACCTGTACCTCCGTCACAAGAGTCACAAAATACTTTACAATAACATTGGCGACTTACCCTTTCCGTTATGAAAGGCGAGGCAGGAGATAACGAAGAACAGAATCAGTTTCATCTTCAGCTTTGTCTTTCCTTAACAATAACACCAAGAAAATATTAAGGCGTTCCTTCTCAAATTGAAGCTTCTTGTGCTCGTGGTGACGATTAAGTGTGAACTGTACACTCAGAAAGACAAACTCCCCCTAAAAGAGCTCAGCCCTTTGAGTGCGTCATGGTTTCCTGAAGTCTTCTTGTGCAGAATAAGAGGCTGAACATCCTCAGTGGAAACTTTTTGCATTAGCAGCCTCAAATATCAGATATCAGGTCGGAGTTTGCGTAACTGCACTTCGGAAATACCAAAAGATTAAATCTGTGTAACTGATAATAAATATCGAAAGGAAGCGACAATTTGTCTTAATTGACTGCTGACTCGTTTTGTAGAGAGATTAGAAAACGAAAACTTCCGCTTTTTTGAATGAATGCAATTAAATTAAATTAAATTTCTTCTTGTATAGCTCTTTTCAGTTCATGCCAAACGCAATTTTATGTTCTCTTCTCGTGTGTGTGTGTGTGTGTGTGTGTGTGTGTGTGTGTGTGAGAGAGAGAGAGAGAGAGAGAGAGAGAGAGAGAGAGATAGAGAGAGAGAGAGAGAGAGAGAGAGAGAGAGAGAGAGAGAGAGAGAGAGAGAGAAGAGGGGAGGGGGGGGTCTACTTTACTTGCCGTTTCAACCAGCTTAAATTTGCTTTCTTCTGAACAGACACAGCAATGGACTAATCTCCTGCGATACCTGTTGCACGTTACCACTGCAGTGTCCTCTATAGTATGTGTAAATGTTAGGCTGGTGTGTATCAGTGTTGGGTGTGATATATTTTACTTTAGTGCATGTTTTCATGTCTGCTCCTGTTTTTCCATTGTGTATTTTCTCCATGTCTTGCAGATGTCTGCATGCTTGAATCAAGTGAATTTAGGCAGTTCTGGAGTTAATTACATTTTTGTACTAAAAATGTTGTACTTCAAATTATAGTGTATAAATCAGTTAAACTATAGCTCCTTCTCAACCACATGGCAATGCTGTTTACTCTTGAAATGCTATATATTCCAATAATATACAGATGATAAACATAACCCTCTGAACCGGGCGATATGTGTCATGATGATTAGTTTAAATTGTATACCTTAAGTACATGTTTCTGTAAATACTTCTGTACTTTTACGTAAAATGTTCAATGAAGGACATACTTATATAATGTAGTATTCCCATACCGTGGTGTTGCCACTTTTATTTTGATAGAAGATCAACATGTTTCCTCCACCACTCTTATGTGTTGTGTTCATCTGTGTGTCTCTCTTCCTGTGACGTTAGACTGTGCTGGTAAACACAAGTTGAGACATTTCAAGTGTGGAACACCTGGTATGTCCCGGTGCCTCAGGCAGGTGCACCGTATTTATCAGATCAACTCAATGATGATTCAGAAGTTCCACTCAGGATGCGGCTGGTTGGAGCTGGAAAGAGGACGTCATGAAAAAAGAGCTTTAACTCATGTTGCAAGCATGTGATGCAATGTGCATGTGATTGTAAGGATGTGTCGATGATGGTTAGATATTAGGATGTGAAAAATTTAGCGTGTCAGAGTTTCACAGATGACACCAGGGAATGAAACCTTGGGTCAGGACACTCAGAAATCCATTTTTGGGATGGTACTAATGAGCAGCTATTTCTCTACTAGCAGATTAACAAAACAAAGTCCAATATTTGTAATGCAGAAGGAGATGGGAAGGAGATCAATATTTTAAAACACAGACTTTGATTGAATCAATGCTCTCTGTCCCTACAGACATTCATTAGAGTAGGATTTTTTCTAACTCTCTTTTTTCATCTATCAAAAATAGGAAAGACGCCAAAGTGAGCACAAGAAACCCTCTGCAAGGTTGGGCTTTCTTTTAGATGGTCAAGTAAAACCAAGGTATTGGAAATAGTAAACAATATTCTCAATTAGCTCGTGACCTGTTTAGAATATTGCCTAAACCGTGGGTTGTGGTGTGCAGTTGTATAGCATACCATGAAGAGAATTATGTGATCACAATGAAAATGGATAGACAAAAAAGGACAGTTATTTTAGTACTTTAAAGTGGTAAAGAGTAACTTGAACATCTCTTGAACTTCAGTATTTCTTTAAATGACCCTGTCAGTGGCATCATCATTAGAAAACAAATCCACTTTGTACACAGTGATATCCTACATATATTGTGTATTATATATATTGTATATACTGTATATATTATGTATTTCCTGTATCTGCTTCCTCCAACCCTTCATCGAAAATATCCCTTTGATATTGACTGAAATATGCAATCTCATTTAAAAAAAAAGCTAGACCATAATATTATATTGAAATTTCCAATTTATTTAACACAATGTCACACTCATCTTCATGAGTGTGACATTTTAGACATTTAGACATTTTGTCTAAACTACATTTAAATGTAAAACAAGGTTTTAGCAGTTTGGCTGCATAACATGCATTTATATTGATGCACTTGCTGAAGGCTTTGCAGGATTATGTCCATGAACACTTGAATTTAGAGTCATTATTAATGAGTGTTGGTTTCATCAGTTATTTGATGAACGATGGAAGGAACTGAGCTGATAACTTCTGTGGTTTCATGGTAAATGTCACATTAGCAGTTTAATCTCACATGATGCCATCTCACACACACTCACACCCACACCCACACACACACATACGCGCACGCACACACACACACACACACACACACACACACACACACTCACATACACACACACACACACACACACACACACACACACACACACACACACACTCACTCACATACACACACACACACTCACTCACATACACACACACGGGTCAAGAGGTCAGACTAAACCAAAAGACGGCCATCCAAACATCATAAAACACAGTTTATGGTACAAACTGTTGTATGTAGCCGTGGTGATTGTGTTTTTTTGTGTATGTGTTTGTGTGTGTGCGTGGAGGCGTGGCTGGGCAGGCTAGTATGTCATTTCCTGAAGGAAAATGATAGCAACTGATGTTACCACTTCCTGCATCATCGTACCAATATGTCAGCTGAAACAAACAGTTCTCTCTCTCTCTCGCTCTCTCTCTCTCTCTCTCTCTCTCTCTCTCTCTCTCTCTCTCTCTGGGTATTATTTTCTTCATGTCTGACACAGACAATGAAAAGGCATGATGAGGAATAAGAAGGAGGAGGAAGAAGAGGAGGAAGAAGACCACAACAACAGTCAATTAGAGGAAAGCAGAATTCAGCCCACAGAACCATCTGTGGTGTACAAGAACTCAACAAATATTTGACAGAATGCTGACAATAGCGCGCGCGCGCGCACACACACACACACACACACACACACACACACACACACACACACACACACACACACACACACACATACGTAAACTGTGACATATATGAGGCACATGTACCCACTTACACAAGCTTCTCTTCGTGTCTCTCCTCTACAATATTCAAGCATACAAAAACACTACAATGCCTATATAATCATAATATCTGTTTGATACATGTTTGTGTTTCCATGCAGCAGCCAGCAAGTCACTGCATCTATTAAGAGTCAGCTCTCATAGGCAGCTTTGGTTTCCCTTCCGACCCTTCTCACATTATGTGGGATTCAGGTCTGTTGTCTGAGTTTATGGCAGTAGAGAAAGCACTTTTTTCCCCCACATATATGCAAACACAACAGGGTCATTTCTCAAGACTGCAGCAGACCAAAGTGACAATGAAAACACAAGACTTGTCTGGACTCTACAGAGACCGTTGTGAGTGTATTTCACAGGTCACATCATAGGTTCGTAGGGAAAGAAAAAAGCTCTACAAATGGCAGCAAGCCAACCGCTTTGCAACTTTTGTTTTTAGTGGGAACTATGAAGGGAATATATGTTAGCATATTCATCTACTGCAGGATTATTTTCAATGTATCATTATTATAAACTTTATCGAACAAGGTAATCTCCCAGAGATCAAGATCTACTCTGTGAGAGAAGCTTGAGTACAGCAAAAACAATCACACACTTCTCCAAAAAGGTCCAACATTTTAAGTTTAAACTCATCCAATGGGATCAGACATTCAAGTTTCAAAAGGATTTTTATGTCAAACTCACTTCATGTCTGTGCTGATCATACTTCTTCATAAATGAATCAAACCAGAGCCTAAGCATAGGCTCTGGTTTGATTATTCTGCATATCTGCAGTTATACTTGGCTATTGATAAAAATTAATCTTACAAAAAAATCTATTAGTTAGACTTGGATATGCCAATATGAATATGAATGTATCGTGTATGTACTGTGAATCTGTATGTGTATTCTGTGTACGGGTGGATTTTCCAGTAAGCTCTCTTTCTTTGCCAAGGGAGCTTAGCTATGTGGAAAATAATTCACAGCACATTAGTTTCAAGTGTCTTGTGCTGAACAGGTATGTCAATACACGTTTTGACAAGCATTTAGAACGGTTATTGGGATCATGAATGACAGCAGGAATTGCAGGTTCTGATGCGTTGACACTATTTAACAAACTGCAATTTTAGTTACAATCAATATTTTAACTTGCATTCCGTGTGCGTGAATATGTGTAGGAGGGGGTCTGTTCATATAAATGATTTGATGAAATTAATTCAAAACTGATGTCAGTTCTCTTTAACTTTGGTCACACATTTTTGTTTTAATGGAGAAACTACTGTAATAAAGGCTTAATGTGATGATGGGTGTCATGTTTGAGCATCTGCTTTATGTTTCCCCATCATTTGTTACTTTTTCTCACTACAAGGTGACAGATTGGTTTAACCTTAGGCCACTTGGACTTGGATGGCAATGGGGGGATGAATCCTGTCACAACGGTGTCACCAGACTTAACCATGTGTCTACCCAATAGATCAGAGACGCTTGTACAGCTTCACCACAAAGTCATGACACCCTCAGACAGGAAGCAGCAGGGCAAAGTTGCAGTGCCTCATAGTTTCTTGGAACTTGGTCATGAATCAGCCCACAGATCTGATCTGTGTTGCACTTCTCCTTGCAAAAACATGGAACTGAATATTAAAAGTCACAGACATACTGAATAATATAAATCCTTATAAATCAGGGACCTCCCATGGAACGCTATTGAGTTTCTTTTCTTAGTACTTTTTACTGTCGATATCAAATGTCCATTTATCCCAGTCATTAAATAAACGTGTTACTTCAGTTATATGGAGATATACCAGACAAAAGACTGTGGACCCATTTCACACCCAGCTTCTCTTTCCAAGTAAAAAGCAAATATCGTTATTGTGACATAAGTGTGTATTAATTCATTGTTTTTATTTCCATTACATACAGTATCTGCTGTACATAAAACGGGATGACATTCTGATCCCTAAGAAACAGGAAGACAATACAGAGGCTCAACTGGATGAGGCATCATGCAGATTCATAAACCAACATTGTTAAGTCCACTTAATATCTGTCACTGGAACGGTTGTTTCTGACAATTTGCAGAACAAGCGTCTCGGTTTTAAGGCGCAACAACAACCTGTCTGTTGTACGAACTGAGTCAACTATCTGTACCTCTGGCTGCCTAATGTTATTACCCTGGTTACACCATAAGTCATAACATTTGTTTTACCATCAGAAACAAAGTAGTTGAATAAACTGAATATTAATGTGCTTAAGTGCTTTACACAAAATAAAGCCACATTAAATGAAAACCAATATGATTAACAACAGAACAAGTGTGAATGAGACTAGGTTCACAGAAATGGTAAATGGACTGCATAGCCCCTTTCCACTCAAAGCAGAAAGATAGTGACATAAAACAAAATGAAACAACATTAAATAAAACTCTGTTATGTACATATCCACCACAGGGATGTTATGGAGACTGTCTTATACCAAGCAGCTACTATTTTCTTGCTAAGGGAGCGTCTGACATTTTAGTGATGGAGCTACATTTCTTCACAAGAAAGCATCGGCGTGAAGACAAAAACAGGTCAATTCACATTCAATTCAAAGAGTTCAACCATTTTTTTCATATTTCTTAGTACTATGAGAACAATATTTTCATATACATTTTGAAGAGAGTATATTTACTGGGCTATCTGAATGAAAATTAATTGACCACACATTTTACTTCACGAAGGAAAGCACATATGTACAGCGTGTAATGGGTTCAAAGGTCTTGTGTAAGCAGCATACTTACTGCACAAAAAAGACAAAGCCAGAGAGTCTGCCATCCAGTTTCTCTTACTGTTGAGCGTACACGGATTATAAAGGTGGTAAATTTAGTTTGACTGGCTCATTTGGATGTAACACCTTTAGAGAGCCGTCAGTCAGTGAACAGTGGCGTCCTTCAGTTGTTTGCAACCATCTTTGCTTTGAGGCGGTTGATTTTGAGAGGAAGCAGGCCGACCATCTCTCTGCTCAGCTCCAGCTCCGTCTCCACAGTGGCTGTTGCCTCCGGGTGGGACTCACAGTACTGCACCACGTATCTAGACAAGTGATGGTCAACACATTACACAGATGAACAACATGGCAACTAGGAGCATGTGCACTGTAAAGCACACCTCCAGGTTCACTCATTTCAACGTCTTTGAATAAAATCCTTTCTACTTCAAATACGTCTGTCTTTAATTTGTCCTTAAACTTCCACATTGAAGCTGGACTGCAGGACTTTTACATATAAAGGGATGTCAAAAATTCCAACTTCTTACTGTTATTGCGTAGAATACATCTGTTGAGAGCACATTGTTCAATATGTGTTCGGATGTATCACCATGAGTTAACAAATATATCTTCTTACTTGTAGTGTTCCAGAGATTTGTCGAGGTTTTCCAGCTGAGCA